>NW_026873854.1:0-153111 GCF_032173495.1 Musca vetustissima
TGTCGCAAACGTCGTAAATGTCACAATGCTGTATAAAACATATAAAAAGTTGAACATTTTTATAATTTGAAATTATACATTATTCTGGGGAATTTGGGAGTCTTATATCAATATGTCGTAAAAGTCGCAAATGTCAAAAACCTGTATAAAATGTATTAAACTTGTGAAAAATATAAAAATAAGGTCACATTTCTATTTTTTGGATGTTTGGGATTGCGATTTCAAAATATAGGTATATGTCGCAAACGTCGTAAATGTCAAATACCTGTATAAAACCTATACAACGTAAGAAATATTTATAATTTGAAGCTTTACGTTATTATGTGAAATTTTATGTTCCCAAATCAAGATGTAGTAAATGTCGTAAACGTCAAAAACCTGTATAAAATGTATTAAACATGTGAAAAATATAAAAATAAGGTCATATTTCTATTTTTTGGACGTTAAAGATAAAAATTTCAAAATTGGGGTATATGTCGCAAACGTCGCAAATGTCACTTTGATGTATAAAACCTATAAAACGTAAGAAATATTTATAATTTGCAGGTTTACGTTATTATGTGAAATTTTAGGTTCCCAAATCAAGATGTAGTAAATGTCGTAAATGTCAAAAACTGTATAAAATGTATTAAACTTGTGAAAAATATAAATATAGGGTCACATTTCTATTTTTTGGACGTTTGGGATTGCGATTTCAATATTTGAGTAAATGTCGCAAACGTCGTAAATGTCACTTCGATGTATAAAACCTATAAAACATAAGAAATATTTATAATTTGCAGGTTTACGTTATTATATGAAATTTTAGGTTCCCAAATCAAGGAGTAGTAAATGTCGTAAACGTCAAAAACTTGTATAAAATGTATTTAACTTGTGAAAAATATAGAAATAAGGCCACATTTCTATTTTTTGGACGTTTGGGATTGCGATTTCAATATTTGGGTATATGTCGCAAACGTCGTAAATGTCACATATCTGTAAAAAACATATAAACACTGAGAAATATTTATAATTTAATATTTTAAATTATTCTGTGAAATTTTAGGCTTCCAAATCAAGATGTCGTAAAAGTCACCAATGTCAAAAACTTGTAATAAAGGTATTCAATATGTAAAAATAAGGCCACATTTCTATTTCTTGGACGTTAGATATTAAAATTCAAAAATTTGGGTATATGTCGCAAACGTCGTAAATGTCACAAACTGGTATAAGACATATAAACACTTAGAAATATTAAAAATTTGAAATTTTATATTATTCTGTGAAATTTTAGGCTTTCAAATCAATATGCAGTAAATGTCGTAAATGTCAAAAACCTGTATAAAATATATTAGACATGTAAAAAATAATAAAATACATTTCGTTATCACTTTTAAACCGTTACGGCATTCATATGCCGATATTTGGATAAATGTCACAAACGTCGTAAATGTCACAAATCTGTATAAAACATATTAACACTTACAAATGTTTATAATTCGAAATTACACATTATTCTGGGGAATTTGAGACACCCAGATCAAGATGTAGTAAATGTCGTAAACGTCAAAAACATGTATAAAATGTATTTCATATAGGAAAAATATAAAAATAATGACTTATACACATTTTTACACGTTAGTGATTTTTATTTAAAAATTTCGGGTGTATATCGCAAACGTCGTAATTGTCAAATACCTGTATAAAACATATAAAAAGTACAAAATCTTTATAATTTGAAATCTTAAATTATTCTGTGTAATTTTAGGTTCCCAAATCAATATGTAGTAAACGTCGCAAATGTCAAAAACCTGTAAAATAGTATCAAACTTGTGAAGAATATAAAAATTTTAATTTTTTTTTTGTAAAGAATATTTATAAGCCCAAGTTTTGGTGAATGTCGCAATTGTCGTAAATGTCACATAGTTGTATAAAACATTTATTTCAAGAGTGCGCCTAAGACGTGAATTTTTTTAAAAATATTTTTTCAATGGTTCACCTATGGCGTGGCTGTTTTTAAATAAGTCATTTATATTCTTTCAACTCCTCCTCCATTAAATCGTCCAATTTCCTCTCTATTTAATAATCCATTTATTATTGCTGTATAAGAAACAAGAAAAATTACATGATACTGATTTGACAACAACAGCAACAAACATAATTAGACATCATTCAAAAGTCATTACATGCAAATTTAATTCCTTAAACAGGACACGCTGCAAATAAACCCCTTAAGCCAAACAGCAAAAAGGACACTAACAATAAACCGTGGGAATGAAAAAGGAAACACAAGAAAATTCGAAACAACGATTTCAAGAAGAAGAAGAGGAGAACAGCCCAGAGAAAACAATAAGACAAATGATTAAATTTCATTTCAAATAATCGGAAAATCAGAAGAAGAAAAAACGGATAAAGGATATTGATACTTATTGTTGGACACATTTCTATGCTAAGTTAGTTAGTTAGGCAAAATGACAAAAAGAAGAAGAAGAAAAATAACAAGGCCTTATTAAATGCTCAGCAGAATTTTCTTTTTGCCTAACCCCATTTTTGGGATTTTCGTTAACCCCTGGGTCATGGCATAGCTATGGCATAGCTATCTTGACTTATTGGGGGGTTAGAGGTCGCTCTCTTGCTCTGATTTCCTTTTTGTTAAGTTTTTCTTTCCCCATTTTTCTGTCTCATCTTCTACTCATTGACTTTGATCTACTGTCCTATTGTCTATGACCAGTTTGTATTGCTTTGTTTCGATGTGACCTCTTTTTTTTTTGGGAGGGCTATTTATCAATTTCTATAGATATTTGGCCTTAAACTCCGAACCCCTCTAAGCTGTTTCGAATATTTTTCATTTTTTTTTTTTTTTTGTATTTTCTGCAGTAAATCGGGGAGGATTTTTTTCTTTCTTATTAAAGCTTCATTAATTCATTTCCTTTGCTCGATGTTGTTGCTGCTGTTGTCTCAGCATCCTTTTTGGTTTTTTTTGTCCTGTGAAATGTGATTTTTGTTTCGATTTCCATATATATTTTTCTGTCTCTTTTATTTGGAACTCAATTTTTTTTTTGTCTTTTTTCTGTCCACCAGATGGATGTCAAGATAAGGCAGTGGCTTGTTTAAGGGCCATGATTGAAGAAAATGTGTGGAAGTGTTAGTGTGTGTGTGTTTGTGTGTAGCTATATTCCTATAATTAGTTATCTTTCCTTCTATCGCCTTCAATCGCAACTTAGCACACATCATTCTAGACTCAATTCAGTGCGCTATGCCAAATTTCGTGCAAATCGGAAGATATATAGGGACTTTGGTGCACCAGATACAAAAATCGGACGAAAATATATATGGGAGCTATATCTAAATCTCAACCGATTTTCAAGAAATTTTACACACAACATTCTAGGCTCAATTCAGTACGCTATGCCAAATTTCGTCGAAATCGAAAGATATATAGGGACTTTGGTACCTCATTTACATTAAATCGGTCGAATATATATATGGGAGCTATATCTAAATCTGAACCGATTTTCCTGAAACTTAGCACACATCATTCTAGGCTTAATTCAATACGCTGTGCCAAATTTCGTGCAAGTCGAATGATATTTAGGGACTTTGGTGCACCATTTACCTTAAATCGGACGAGAATATATATGGGAGTCATATCTAAATCTGAATCGATTTTCACGAAACTTAGCACACATCATTCTAGGCTTAATTCAGTACGCTGTGCCAAATTTCGTGCAAATCGAAAGATATTCAGGGACTTTGGTACACCATTTACCTAAAATCGGACGAAAATATATGTGGGAGCTATATCGAAATCTGAACCGATTTTCACGCAATTTAACACACATCATTCTAGACTCATTTCAGTACGCTGTGCCAAATTTCGTGCAAATCGAAAGATATTTAGGGACTTTGGTGCACCATTTACCTTAAATCGGACGAAAATATATATGGGAGCTATATCGAAATCTGAACCGATTTTCACGCAATTTAACACACATCATTCTAGACTCAATTCAGTACGTTGTGCCAAATTTCGTGCAAATCGAAAAATATTCAGGGACTTTGGTGCACCATTTACCTTAAATCGGACGAAATTATATATGGGAGCTATATTTAAATCTGAACCGATTTTCACGAAACTTAGCACACATCATTCTAGGCTTAATTGAGTACGCTGTGCCAAATTTCGTGCAAATCGAAAGCTATTTAGAGACTTTGGTGCACCATTTACCTTAAATCGGACGAAAATATATATGGAAGCTATATCGAAATCTGAACCGATTTTCAGGAAACTTAGCACACATCATGCTAGGCTTAATTCAGTACGCTGTGCCAAATTTCGTGCAAATCGGAAGACATATAGGGACTTTGGTGCACCATTTACATAAAATCGGAAGAAAATATGTATGGGAGCCATATCGAAATCTGAACCGATTTTCAGGAAACTTAACACACATCATTCTAGACCTAAATCATTAGGCTGTGCCAAATTTCGTGCAAATCGAAAGTTATATAGGGACTTTGGTGCATTATTTACCTAAAAGCGGACAAAAATATATATGGGAGCTATATCTAAATCTGAACCGATTTTCACGGAACTTAACATACACCATCCTAGACCTAATTCTGCACGCTCTGCCAAATTTCGTGCAAATCGAAAGATATTCAGGGACTTTGGTGCACCATTAAATACGACGAAAATATATATGGGAGCTATATCGAAATCTGAACCGATTTTCCCGAAACTCCCTACACATCATTCTAGACTCATTTCAGTACGCTATGCCAAATTTTGTGCAAATCGAAAGATATATACGGGCTTTTGTGTACCATTTACATAAAACCGGATGAAACTATATATGGGAGCTATATCGAAATCTTAACCGATTCTCAGGAAACTTAACACACATCATTCTAGACCTAAGTCATAAGGCTGTGCCAAATTTCGTGCAAATCGAAAGATATATAGGTTCTTTAGTGTACCATTTACATAAAATCGGACGAAAATATATATGGGAGCTATATCGAAATGTTAACCGATTTTCAGGAAACTTAGCACACATCATGCTAGGCTTAATTCAGTACGCTGTGCCAAATTTCGTGCAAATCGGAAGACATATAGGGACTTTGGTGCACCATTTACATCAAATCGGTCGAATATATATATATGGGAGCTCCATCTAAATCTGAACCGATGTTCACGAAATTTAACACACATCGTTGTGGACCTAATTCAGTGCGTTGTGCCAATTTTCGTGCAAATCGAAAGACATATAGGGACTTTGGTGCACAATTTATATTAAATCGGACGAAAATATATATGGGAGCTATATCGAAATCTGAACCGATTTTCAAGAAATTTTACACAAACTTGTTTGACTTAATTCAGTACGCTGTGCCAAATTTCGTGCAAATCGAAAGCTATTTAGAGACTTTGGTGCACCATTTACCTTAAATCGGACGAATATATATGTATGGGAGCTATATCGAAATCTAAACCGATTTTCACGAAACTCTTCAGACATCATTCTAGGCCTAATTCCTTACGCTGTGCCAAATTTCGTGCAAATCGAAAGATATATAGGAACTTTGGGGCACCATGTACATAAAATCGGACGAAAATATATGTGGCAGCTATATCTAAATCTTAACCGATTTTCACGAAACTTAGCACACATAATTCTAGGCCTAATTCAGTATGCTATGGCAAATTTCGTGCAAGTCGAAATATATATAGGCACTTTGGTACACCATATATCTATATCTATATCTAAATCTGAATCGATTTTCAGGAAACTTAACGCACATCATTCTAGACTGAAGTCAGTACGCTGTGCCAAATTTCGTGCAAATCGAAGGATATATAGGGACTTTGGTGCACCATTTACCTTAAATCGGACGAAAAAATATATGGGAGCTATATCAAAATCTCAACCGATTTTTCAAAATTTGCAAAAATATTTTTAAGAAATCCACGTTTCATAATTTAAAACCAGTGAGCGGAGCAGTATAGTCGGACGGGGCCGACCATATGATACCCTACACAACTTCCACGAAAATCTAACATTCTGGGGTTCTATATTCTGAACTTGGCAATATTTCGCGATATTTGCACCCTCTTGACCGGCTAGAGGTCAACAAATATTACTAATATTGACTACAGATTCCCTTCACGGTGGGTTGGGTTGTGATGTTCGGCTTTCAGTTCGACTAAAAAAAAAAAAACACCAAAAATTTAAGTTTTCGGTCTAATTCATCCCAAAATTAGTATCTGATCATCGCCGAAAATTATAGCCGTAGTAGTTGACCATACCTGGATCCTCATGGAAAATTTAAAAGCGATTAGCGCTATATGTCTGCCCTCTAGTGTGGTAATGGGTTACTGAATACTATATCAATAGGTAAGCACCTGTAAATATGTAAGTGTAACTCCCATATCCGAGTACATACGACAATATAATTGGTATGAATTTAAAGGTCAACCACTCCTCTTGGATGCACTATCAACTTCTCGGGTCTATGTCCTTGAGGAGTAAACATATACGCCATAGAATACAAATTTTGTAATTTTTCACACAAAAGTCGGGGCCCATTTGACCCGCTAAATAATAACAGATCTTTATTAAAACATGCATGCTTATTCTCTGGCCCGATCCCCTTCTCCATGCAAAAAATCGCGGTGTTTCGGCAATAATTGCGGCCTCTGGAGCGACCAAAAAAACCGACAAAAATTCAGTATTTGGTCCATTTCATCCTCTAAATATTAACCGATCTTTACCAAAAACAATAGGGGTCTTCAATGGGCTGAACCCATCCTACATGCAAAATTTCGTGAAGATTGGTCCATAACTGTGGCCTGTATCGTGTTTACAAAATATAATGGACGCACGGACGGACGGACACACATGTCTAGATCGACTCAGCTAGTCGATATATGACGATCGTTATACTTAAAGGTGGGTCTAGGACCAATATTTCGCGGCGTTACAAACTCTTGGGGCTGCACAAAGCTATAAAAATCCACGCCTAATTGTAGACCTAATAGTAGACCATGAAAAAATATTTTCAAAAAATCCACGCCTAATTGTAGGCCATGCCACGCCGTGGTCCCTAAAAGGTATTTTTTTTAATCCCCGCCTTATCCTCATATCATTGATTATTGAAATTATTCAATTTCCTTGAGATTGTTTGCCACCATTCAATTCAATCTTTCCGCTTCGCAATATTTCGAAGTTTTCTACATTTCTATATCGAAGAAGAATCATAAATTCAAAATGTGAATGAATTTGAAATGGAATTTATCCAAGCCCCTATCAATTGTTCCAATTTGATTATGGTTCGGTCGTTCGTTCTTTTCAATTTCCTTGAGTTCAATTGGCCAAATACGAAGTGAAGTGAAATCTGCATAGTTAAGGTAATATGTATAGAAATCATACATACAAAAAATCATTGCCTATTTTCAGGCGTTTCATTTTATACATATATCGATATGACAGACGAACAGGAAAAGAAATCACATTGACAGCTTTGGCAAAAAAAGAAATGGAAACCCTTCGGCATCATTTTCAGTATTACAACTTCTAGGAGGGGGGTTGGGTAGCCACTGTAAATGAAAAAATCTTTTGTAGCTCCGCACTGAAGCTGTAAAAAAAACAAACTTATTTCCTTCTTCCGTTCCGAACATCCTCTGTATCATATGAATGATGGAATAGAAGTTTTGTTATCGATCCAACGATTTCCATATATATATACTGACTGATTTAAGCAGATTTTCCACAAATCTCAGCAAGGGGAATCTCTGCCAGCATCAGCATCAGATTTCACAAAGTGGTCCAATGATGATTTAAAGAAAATCTGAACAACTGATGAGGGGGGAAATCAAAAAATGTTCTTCATATGATTGGCATTGCTGCCCAGCCTTTTTGAATAACATCAAAAGCCAACAACAACAAAAACAACAATCAGGCAACCCATCATTTCTATAATAAATAATCCCGAACAGTAATAATATTTGCAAAAGGGTGTTTGTTGTAGTGGAACAACAACAACATTTTTTCCTGGCAGCCACATCTAGCGAGAACAGTTTGTTTTCTATTAAGAACTTCGACAGCAGCAGCAGGACCAGCAGCTGATGTTCGACAGGCACTAAACGACCAAGCTCAGATGGTCTGGCTGTCAGCCCACCATTTGAATGCTGCTGCCGCCTCACTTTACCCTGCAACAATGCCAATTTCATCACCAGACGCCTTTTGTTGTTTCGCCACTAAGCATCGATGATGATGATGTTGTAGTCCTTGTTGTTGTTGTTGCTGGTATTGTAAATTGAAATGCATAGAATTTCCAATCAAAAACGTTTTACAAATTAAAAGAAAGAAAACGGAGGAAAAAACACGAAGAGCAAATAAACGACTAAGCGGTGATCTCTGATGTGATGATGTTATGGAAATCGATGTACACAAAGGGAATGAAGAGGGGGAGGAAAATCAACAAAGACGATAGACTATAAAAAGCGAGAATGTGTTTGAATAACGAAAAATATAAAAATTTGCACGAAATGCGGCATAGCGTGCTGAATCGAGACTAGAATGATGTGTGTAAAATTTCGTGAAAATCGGTTCAGATTTAGATATAGGTCCCATATATATGTTCGACCGATTTAATGTAAATGGTGTACCAAAGTCCCTATATATATTTCGATTTGCACGAAATGTGGCATAGAGTACTGAAATGAGCCTAGAATGTTGTGTGTTAAATTTCGGGAAAATCGGTTCAGATTCAAATATAGCTCCCATATATATTTTCGACCGATTTTAGGTAAATGTAGTACCAAAGTCCCTTAAAATCGTTCGATCAGCACGAAATTTGGCACAGCCTAATGAGTTAGGTCTAGAATGATGTGTGTTAAGTTTCCTGAAAATCGGTTCAGATTTAGATATAGCTCCCATATATAATTTCGTCCGATTTAATGTAAATGGTGCACCAAAGTCCCTTAAAATCTTTCGATCAGCACGAAATTTGCCAAAGCGTAATAAATAAGGTCTAGAATGATGTGTGTTAAGTTTCCTGAAAATCGGTTCAGATTTAGGTATAGCTCCCATATATATTTTCGTCCGATTTAATGTAAATGGTGCACCAAAGTCCCTATATATCTTTAAATTTCGACGAAATTTGGCATAGCGTACTGACTGGACTCTAGAATGATGTGTGTTAAGTTTCGTGAAAATCGGTTCAGATTTAGATATAGCTCCCATATATAGTTTCGGCCGATTTTAGGTAAATGGTGTACCAAAGTCCCTATTTAGCTTTCGATTTGCACGAAATTTTGCATGGGGCACTGAACTACGTCTAGAGTGATGTCTGCCGAGTTTCGTAAAAATCGCTCTAGATTTAGATAGAGCTCCCATATATATCTTCGTCCGATTTAAGGTAAATGGTGCACCAAAGTCCCTATATATCATTCGATTTCCACGAAATTTTGCATAGCTTACTAACGTGAGTCTAGAATGATGTGTGTTAAGTTTCTTGGAAATCGGTTCAGATTTAGATATAGCTTCCATATATATTTTCGTCCGATTTTATGTGAATGGGGCACCAAAGACCCTAAATATACTTCGATTTCGACGAAATTTGGCTTAAAATGATGTATGTAAAATTTCTTGAAAATCGGTTCAGATTTAGATATAGCTCCCATATATATGTTCGACCGATTTAATGTAAATGGGGTACCAAAGTCTCTATATATTTTTCGATTTCTAGGAAATTTGGCACAGTATACTGACTTGAGTCTAGAATGATGTGTGTTAAGTTTCATGGAAATCGGTTCAGATTTAGATATAGCTCCCATATATATGTTCGACCGATTTAATGTAAATGGGGTACCAAATTCCCTATATGTCATTCGATTTCCACGAAATTTTGTATAGCGTACTGACTGGACTCTAGAATGATGTGTGTTAAGTTTCGTGAAAATCGGTTCAGATTTAGATATAGCTCCCATATATAGTTTTGTCCGATTTAATGTAAATGGTGTACCAAAATCCTTATATATCTTTCGATTTCGACGAAATGTGACATAGCGAACTGAATTGAGTGGGTGGCGTAGGGGATGATAGATACCAAGCAATGGCTCTGACTGCCTTTAAAATGGCGAAGTCCAGGCTTATCTTGGTCCCTTTTTCATCTCAATTGTGGACACTGACCTCCCCGCGGTGCCACCTGGGAGCTATTTTCATCACCCCATGAAATAGTGAGCTAATATGTGCCGAGAGTTCACCCATAATATCTAAAGAAATAGGTTGAGGCGTAGGGTTAGTTGCCCACTCTTGGAAAACCCAACCTACTATGAAAAAGCAAAGAAAAATAAAACCAAACCCACCTAACGTTGAGGACCCCCCCGGCAAACGCATACAGGACCACGATCTGCGAATCTGCACTTGGAATGTCTGCACGTTGTACAGAACGCAGGCGCAGTTCTTGCTTTGGCGGATGTACTCAAGAAGTACAAAGCCGATATTATTGCCTTACAGGAAATGCGATGGAAAGGGGCAGGCGCAAGTAAATCAGACGATTACGCTCTGTATTATAACTGCCATGAAACGAGACATGAATTTGGCTGCAAATTTATGGTTAACAGGAGAAGAATAGACCTTGTCTCCAGATTCACTCCAGTATATGAGCGAATTGCTATAATCCGTAAAAAAACGAAGTTTTTCTACATCAGTCTTATTAAAGCCCATTCTCCGACCGAAGACAAAGATGAGCGCCTAGAAACAGCATATGATCGCTGCCCCGGCCATGACATTAAAATTCTGCTAGGAGATTTTAATGCAAAAATCGGAAGGGAAAATATCTTTTGCCCCACTGTCGGAAAATTCAGCCTCCATGAAGAAACATCAGAAAACGGCATGAGGTTGCTAGACTACGCGGCAGCAAAAAACATGGTAGTTAGCAGCATCAGATTCACGCATCTCGATATACACAAGGCCACTTGGATTTCTACTGATCAAGCAACGAGAAATCAAATTGATCATGTTGTGATAGACGGAAGGCAGTCTATCACAACATGTATTAGACAATCGATCGATCCGGGGAGCGAATATCGATTCGGACCATTACCTTGTGGCAGCCAAGGTACGCACCCGTCTTAATGTAGCAGAAAAGGTGCGATCTAATGTAACACGGAAATTTGACGTCGAAAAGCTGCAAACACAACAGATAGCAGAATCCGACTCCGCTCAACTTACCCACCTGCTTGACGAAAGCACCCCTTGTCCCTATAATAATAAGAAGCACAATGGCAAAGAATTGCCCTCTACCTACAAACTGCAGGGAAAATCAACACTTGGGTACCAAAGACCACCATCAAGAAATCCGTGGTACGATCAGGAGTGTCGTAATGCTACGGTTATGGAAAACGCAGCGTATAGGGCAACCCTGCGGAGAGTAGCAACATGTGGTGCGATGGAGAATTATCGGGAGAAAAAGAGAGAGAGGAGAAACGTATTTTCAGAAAAAATAAGAAATAACAAGAAAAACGTGAGCGTGAGCAAATCGAGATGTACATGAGTCAGAATGAAGTCCGAAAATTCTACCAACGGGTGAAACACCAAACCGAAGGCTTTGGTGCTGGTACATCGTCCTGTAGAGATCTAGAAGAAAACCTGGTGACCGATACAGACAGCGTGCTGAGGATCTGAGAGGAACATTTTGACAAACTTCTGGTATCAAATAGTAGCAGTGAAGTGGATACCCCAGAACCAATAATAGATGACGGTATAGAGTGTATACCACCTTCGACGGATTTGAAGTCCCTATATATCATTCGACTTCCACGAAATTTTGCATAGCGTATTGAATCGAGACTAGAATTATGTGTGTTAAGTTTTGTGGAAATCGGTTCAGATTTACATATAGCTCACGTATATATATTTGACCGATTTAAGGTAAATGGTGTACCAAAGTCCCCATATATCTTTCGATTTCGACGAAATTTGGCATAGCGTACTGAATCAAGACTAGAATGCTGTGTGTAAAATTCGAGCAAATCGGTTCAGATTTAGATATAGATCCCATATATATGTTCGACCGATTTAATGTAAATGGGGTACCAAAGTCTCTATATATCTTCCGATTTACACGAAAAGTAGCCTAGCGACCTGAATCGAGAATAGTATGATGTGTGTAAAATTTCTTGAAAATCGGTTCGCATTTAGATATAGCTCCCATATATATATATATATATATATATGACCGATTTAATGTAAATGGGGTACTAAAGTCCCTATATATCCTTCGATTTGCACGAAATTTGACATAGCGTACTGAATTGAGCCTTAAATGATGTGTGTAAAATTTCTTGAAAATCGGTTCAGATTTAGGTATATATAGTTCCCATATATATATTCGTCCGATTTTATATAAATGGTGCACCAAAGTGTCTATTTATCTTTCGATTTGCATGAAATACATCTAGAATGCATAATTAATTCGGCTATGCAGGATAACTTTAACAGGCACAAGATCAGCTGTTATAGTCGGAAAGGACCTCTCGGAGCCCTTTAATACCGAACGAGGATTCAGACAAGGTGATAGTTTGTCGTGTGACCTTTTTAACATCCTGCTGGAAAAGGTCATACGAGAGGCAAAGGTGAACAAAAATGGCACTCTGTACACCACACAACAGCACATGTTACTCGCCTACGCCGCCGATGACATCGATATAATGGGTCGAACATTGCGAGCGTCAACCGCCACCTTTGAACAAATTGAGAAGGAGTCTGGCAAAGTGGGTCTGGCAGTAAACGGCGAGAAGACCAAGCTGATGGTATCAACGGGCAAGACGTCCAGTAGACTCGGACCAACTGTGGAACTTCAGAACTACAGCTTCGAGGTAGTCAAAGATTTTATATACCTTGGTACCGCCATAAAATAAAACTAATGACATCTGTTTTGAAATTCGGAGAAGGATAGTGTTGGCCAACAGATGCTACTAGGGTCTAAGTGAGCAGTTTAGAAACAAGGCCACCTCCCGCCAGACCAAATTCACACTTTACAAGACGCTGATACTACCCGTGCTATTATATGGATCTGAAGCATGGGTACTTACGCAAACAGATGAGACAGCTCTTGGAGTGTTTGAGAGAAAAATTATCCGAAAGATCTATGGGCCGATCTGCGTTGACGGTGAATGTCGCCGTCGAATGAACCATGAGCTATACCATCTATTCTCGGACATGGACATTGTTAGACGTATTGAGCTGCAGCGACTACGTTTGCTAGGTTATGTTGTGAAAATGGATGAAGATGCCGCCCCAGCCCAGAAGGCATATAAAAGCGAACCTGCTGATGGTTCACGCAGAAGGGGTTGGCCAAGAATACGTTAGAAAAATCAAGTCGAAGACAACATTGCCTAAAATGGTATTTTTCGAATTGGAAAAATTGCACAAAAGACCGACGGGGCTGGAAATCTTTTCTTAGCTCGGCTTATGGAATGAAAGTTCCTTTACAAGCCAGCTAATACCCTTCACCGAATTGGTGAAGGGTTTCAAATAGTCGGCCCAGTCCGACTTTACTGCTTTCCTAACTGGTTTAAAAAATGTTTTTTAGGGGTTACACCATAGCGTGGATTTTTAAGGGTTACCCTAAGTAGCGGATTTTTAAAAAAAAATATGTTTTCCTTGCTAATACTATTCTGTCGGAAAATCTCATAAACAAATTGTCCATCATGCCCATTCCTTTTAGCTGTCACATCCTGGCCTTATCAATCATCCATGTGTATGTATGTGTGTGTGTGCCTTTGTGTTTCGAATACTTCCACTTAATTGCTTCTATTCTCAATATTAGATTTTGCTTTTGTTTTGTAATTAATTACCTGCAAATTAATTCGATTACGACATTAGCAAATGTTTACCGAGTTGTTAATCAGTCAGTTAATTAACACTTGATTAGATCAGATCGGCTAGGCAAGGCAAGGCAGGCTGATGAGCTAATAAAAATACCTGTCATTAGCAGCATCCGAAATATAAAAATGGATGGAGGAAGGAGGGGGTGGATTAAGTTCGAAAATTTTACTTCTTGCAATGGTCGGTAAATCATATGAGGAAAGGGGAAAAAATCTCAAAAAACTTATCAGATTTTTTAAGGGATTTGAAGATGTCTGGTTTTAAATTTCAGGCATTCGATGAGATCAGAAAATAAGACCATGAAAGGTTATCCATATTCGGATAATATACACTTTCCTTGGGTATCAGAAGGGCATTTTCAATTAACCCCAATTTCCTCTATACCCCCCAAAAAACTCTTTAAGACCTGTTTTTTTTTCACTTCACATCACCCTGAAGTAAATTAATTTTTATGAAGCCCCATTCGAGAATACTCTTCAAAGCAAACTCCCCACCAAAAAAATACACATTTCATACCAGTCCATCATACAACATCAAAACTCATTACCGGAAGTTTGCAACAACTGTTGCCCTGGCAAACAACCCGAAACACAAAAAATCCTTTCAATGCATTTTACCCAAAAATTCACAAAACACCACACACACACATACACCAATACTACCACTCCGCATTTAATACAAACACAATTTATACACCATTTACTCAGCAGTTCAGCAAAAGCAAGTAAACATCACTCAAAGCTCGCTGCCGAACCACAGAGCACAGAGCACATGAAAGCGATTTAGTCAACCACATTACAAATATCGTTAGAAACACGTGCATACTTTGAGGCGTTAATGGTTTTGCTAACAAACACACACACATTTGTACAAAAAAAAAAAAAAAAAATGCGGAACACTTGTTTTTGCACGGTCAATAGATGTTGCAAATCGCCACATAAAATTTGTTGGCTTGCCATGGGATTGCAACAATTTCTGTGAAGTCCTTGGAGCGGAAGGGGGTATTTCAGATGGAAAGTGTAAATGCCATAAAATAAATCATTACCCACACACACACACACACACACACACACTATTAAATTGTTAAGGAGTTTAATTCTGAGAAGGCACTTGAAAGATTAGTATTTCAAATTTTAGGGGGTTCAACATTGTTTTTCCGAATGACCGAACTTATAGGTCAGCTGTGTGGTAATTAAGTTAAGGTTTCCTTTGCAGTTATACAAAGGCATTCCAAATTAATTGGACTAATAAAAATACAACAAATTATACTCAAAAAAATTATTACTCCAGTGTTACATTGAAAAAATGTTTTCAAGCCTTAGGCTAACCCTTAAAAAAATATTTTTTTAAATTCAAGCCTTAGGGTATGCCCCAAACTTGGCAGACGTCACTCTAGGCTGAATTCACTACGCTATGCAAAATTTCGTGGAAATCGATAGATATATAGGGACTTTGATACAACATTTACATTAAATCGGATGAAAATATATTTGGGAGCTATATCTAAATCTGAACCGATTTTCACGAAACTTTGCACACATCATTCTAGACCTAATTCATTACGCTGTGCCGAATTTTGTGCAAATCGAAAGATATATAGGGACTTTGGTGCACCATTCACATTAAATCGGACGAGAATATATATGGGAGCTATACCTAAATCTGAACCGATTTTCACGAAATTTAACACACATTATTATAGACCTAATTTATTACGCTGTGCCGAATTTCGTGTAAATCGAAAAATATATAGGGACTTTGGTACACCATATACCTTAAATCGGACGAAAATATATATGGGAGCTACATCCAAATCTCCACCGATTTTCACGAAACTTGGCAGACATCACTCTAGGCTCAATTTAATACGTTATGCTAAATTTCGTGCAAATCGAATGATATATAGGGACTTTGGTGCACCAGTTACATTAAATCGGACGAAAATATATATGGGAGCTATATCTAAATCTGGACCGATTTTCACGAAACTTAACACACATAATTCTATACCTAATTCATTACGCTGTGCCAAATTTCGTGCACATCGAAAGATATATAGGGACTTTGGTGCACCATTTACATAAAATCGGACGAAAAAATATATGGGAGCCATATCTAAATCTAGACCGATTATCACGAAACTTGATAGACATCACTCCAGGCTCAATTCAGTACGTTATGCTAAATTTGGTGCAAATTGGAAGATATTAACAGACTTTGGTGCACCATTTACATAAAATCGGAAGAATCTATATATGAGAGCTATATCTAAATCTGAACCGATTTTCACGAAACTTGGCAGACGTTACTCTTGGCTCAATTCACTACCTTATGCCAAATTTCGTGCAAATCGAAATATATATATAGGGACTTTGGTGCACCATTTACATTAAATCGGAGGAAAATATATATAGGAACTATATCTAAATCTGGACCGATTTTCAGGAAACTTGACACACATCATTCTAGACTTAATTCATTATATAGGGACTTTGGTACCCTATTTACATAAAATTGGACGAAAATATATATGGGAGTTGTATCTCTATCTGGACCGATTTTCAGCAAACTTAACACACATCATTCTAGACCTAATTAAATACGCTATGCCAAATTTCGTGCAAATCGAAATATATATGGGGACTTTGGTGCTCCATTTACATTAAATCGGACGAAACTGTATATGGGAGCTATATCTAAATCTGAACCGATTTTTCCCAATTTCAATAGGGTTCGTCCTTAGGCCAAATAAGTGACCAAAGCCAAATTTCATCCAACTCGGATCATAAATGCGACCTGTACTTTCTTCACAAAAATACATGGACGGACGGACGTACAGACGGACATGCATAAATCGACTCAGAAAGTGATTCTATGCATATTCTCAAAAGCAGCCATGTGTCTATCCCGTTTCCTTTTGCCTGTTACAAACATATGCACAAAGACATAATACCCTGTACCAAAGTGTGGTGAAGGGTATAAAAATCCGGGCCGAGCATACAATATCCTACACAACTATCACGGAACACTAACTTTCTGCCGATGTTTATTTCGAGCCTGGTCAATATTTCGTTATATTTGCACCTCCACACACACACACACAAAAGGAAGTTTTAGGTCCACTTCATCCCAAAATTATTATCTGATCATCGCCGAAAATAATAGGCGTTATCCTTGACCACAACTGGAATCTCATGAAAAATTTCAAAGCTACCAGCGCTTTATTTCCGCCCTCTAGTGTGGTAATGGGTTAGTAAATAATATATGAATACGTAAGCACCTATAAATATTATAGTGTAACTCCCACATCATCAATTTAAAGGTCAAACACTCCTCTTGGATATACTATAAATTTTTCGGACCTATGTCCTTCAGGGGTAAATATATATGCTATAGAATACAATTTTTTTTTTTATTTTTCACACAAAAGTCGGGGTCCATTTGACCCGCTAAATATTAACCGATCTTTATCAAAACAGCCATGTTTATTCTTTGGCCCGATCCTCTTCTCCATGGAAAAAAATCGCGATGTTTGGACCATAATTGTGGCCTCTAGAGCGACCAGAAAATCAGACAAAAATAAAGTTTTTGGTCCATTTCATCCCCTAAATATTAACCGATCTTCACCAAAAACAATAGGGGTCTTCAGTGGCCAGATCCCATCCTACATGAAAAATTTCGTGAAGATTGGCCCATAACTGTGGCCTGTATCGTGTTTACAAATTATAATGGACAGACGGGCGGACGGACACACATGTCTCTCAGCTAGTCGAGATATGACGATCCGTAAACTTAAAGGTGGGTCTAGGTGGGTTTTAAAAAATCCACGCCTTGAAAAAGTATTTTTAAAAAATTCAAGCCTTAAAAAATTATTTTTAAAAATTCCACGCCTTCAAAAATTTTCTTTTAAATCCACGCCTTCAAATTTTTTTTTTAAATCCACGCCTTCAATTTTTTTTTAAATCCACGCCTTCAATTTTTTTTTTAAATCCACGCCTTCAATTTTTTTTTAAATCCACGCCTTCAAATTTTTTTTTTTAAATCCACGCCTTCAAAATTTTTTTTTAAATCCACGCCTTGAAAAAGATATTTTTAAAAAATCCAAGCCTTGAAAAAATATTTTAAAAAAAAATCCACGCCTTGAAAAAATATTTTTAAAAAAATCCACGCCTTAAAAAAATATTTTTAAAAAAATCCACGCCTTAAAAAAATATTTTTAAAAAATCCACGCCTTAAAAAAATATTTTTAAAAAATCCACGCCTAGAAAAAATATTTTTAAGAAATCCACTCCTTGAAAAAATATTTTTAAAAATCCACGCCTTCAAAAAAAATTTTTAAGAAATCCACGCCTTGAAAAATATTTTTAAAAAATCAACTCCTTGAAAATTTTTTTTAAAAAATTCACGCCTTGAAAAAAAATATTTTTAAAAAATCCACGCCTTGAAAAAATATTTTTGAAAAATCCACGCGTTCAAATTTGTTTTAAATCCCCGCCTTCAAAAAATACTTTTAAAAAATCTACGCCTTGAAACAATATTTTTAAAAAATCCACGCCATCAAAAAAATATTTGTAAAAAATCCACGCCTTCAAAAAATCCACGTCTTAGGTTGATCCTTGAAAAAATATTTTTTATGTTGATTTTTGAAAGTTGTAAATCCTTGGAATAACATTTGAGCGAAAACTTTAAATTAATTTCCACTTTCCCCTGTGTGTGTGTGTGTCTTTAACTGAAAACTGACGCTATCTACTGTGTCCGCTACCACTTCCGGTCTCAGCATAATTCCGACTGCGGCCAACAAAAAATTGTTTTGTTGCCTTAAAAACTGCCAGCCAAGCAGGCCACGGATGAAACAACAACAGCAGAAGCAACAACAACAAGGAACTTACTTATGACAGCCCTATCGTAAATCTTCTTAATAAGTTTTTAGTGGGTTCATATGGTTTGTGTCTCGACTTTGTCGACGACGTTTAAACTTGGGCGAAAGGAAAAATCCGCAAAACAAAAGGGAACAAAAAAACTGAAAGTATTTCACATGATAATAATTCATGCATGCGGGCAAATGCATATATGTGTGTGTGTGTGTGTCCTGGTTGGGAATATCTGTGTGTGTGGAAGTGTGTTTGTGTGCGTTCTAATTCTGGGAATGCCTTCATGAGGTATTCATTCATTCATATGAGGAAGGTTACATATTTTTATTGGGTTATTTTGGTGTTTAGAAAAATTGGGCCAGGCAGTTATGGAAGATGTTTGTCTTGCTGTGTGGCAGAAAGTGAAACTGTGAATATTTTAAGAATTCTTTTTCATTTCAATTTCAAGTTTGCAGAAAATGGTCCCTTGCGGTTACTTCTGTGGTTTTGATATTTATTGCGTTCCGGTTTGGGAATTTTATTTTTTTTGTTATGAATTTTAAATAAATATTTTATTCGTCCTTGTAGGTGGCGTATACTTATTGGTCCTGGCTTCATATTAGTTATACGCTTAAGATTACTTATAAGCTCCCTTTATTTTAAGTACTCATACGCCACCCTGACCTTTTCGTACTTATACGCTCCCCCTATTTTAATTAATCATACGCAACCCTAACCTTTGGGTTATTAATTTCTAATACAATATTTATAATACTAGGTTTTCTGTATTCGAAGAGGCGTATACTTATTTGTCCTTCCCTTGAAATTAATATTACGCATACGCCCCCTACTCTTTATACCCTTCACCACACTGTGGTACAGGGTATTTGTCTTTGTGCATATGTTTGTAACAGGCAAAAGGAAACGAGATGGACACAAGGTTCCTTTTGAGAATATGCATAGAATCACTTTCTGAGTCGATTTAAGCATGTCCGTCGGTCCGTCCATGTATTTTTGTGAACAAAGTACAGGTCGAATTTATGATCCGATTTGGATGAAATTGGGCATAGGTCACTTATTTGGCCCAAGGACGAACTCTATTGAAATTGGTGAAAATCGGTTCAGATTTAGATATAGCTCCCATATATATTTTCGCCCGATTTAGTGTAATTGGTGCACTAAAGTCCCTATATATCTTTCGGTTTGCACGAAATTTGGCATAGCGTAATGAATTAGGTCTAGAATGATGTGTGTTAAGTTTCGTGAAAATCGGTTCAGATTTAGATATAGCTCCCATATATATTTTCGACCGATTTAATGTAAATGGTGCACCAAAGTCCCTTAAAATCTTTCGATCAGCACAAAATTTGGCAAAGCGTAATGAATTAGGTATAGAATGATGTGTGTAAAGTTTTGTGAACATCGGTTCAGATTTAGATATAGCTCCCATATATATGTTCGACCGATTTAATGTAAATGGTGCACCAAAGTCCCTATATATCTCTCGATTTGCACGAAATTTAGCACAGCGTAATGAATTAGGTCTAGAATGATGTCTGTAGAGTTTTGTGAAAATCGGTTCAGATTAAGATACAGCTTCCATATACATTTTCGTCCGATTTAATATAAATGGTGTACCAAAGTTCCTATATATCTTTCGATTTGCACGAAATTTGGCACAGCCTAATGAGTTAGGTCTAGAATGATGTGTGTTAAGTTTCGTGAAAATCGGTTCAGATTAGATATAGCTCCCATATATATTTTCGCCCGATTTAAGGTAAATGGTGCACCAAAGTCCCTATATATCTTTCGGTTTGCACGAAATTTGGCATAGCGTAATGAATTAGGTCTAGAATGATGTGTGTTAAGTTTCGTGAAAATCGGTTCCGATTTAGATATAGCTCCCATATATATTCTCGTCCGATTTATTGTAAATGGTACACCAAAGTCCCTATATATCTTTCGATTTGAACGAAATTTGGCACAGCGTAATGAATTAGGTCTAGAATGATGTGTGTTAAGTTTCGTGAAAATCGGTTCAGATTTAGATATAGCTCCCATATATATTTTCGTCCGATTTAATGTAAATGGTGCACCAAAGCCCCTATATATCTCTCGATTTGCCCGAAATTTGGCACAGCGTAATGAATCAGGTCCAGAACGATGTGTGTAAAGTTTTGTGAAAATCTGTTCAGATTTAGTTTTAGCTCCCATATATATTTTCGCCCGATTTAATGTAAATGGTGCACCAAAGTCCCTATGTATCTTTCGATTTGCACGAAATTTGGCACAGCGTAATTAATTAGGTATAGAATGATGTGTGTTAAGTTTCGTGAAAATCGGTTCAGATTTAGATATAGCTCCCATATATATTTTCGTCCGATTTAAAGTAAATGGTGCACCAAAGTCCCTATATATCTTTCGATTTGCACGAAATTTGGCACAGCCTAATGAGTTAGGTCTAGAATGATGTGCGTAAAATTTCATGAAAATCAGTTCAGATTTAGATATAGGTCCCATATATATTTTCTCCCGATTTAATGTAAATGGTGCACCAAAGTCCCTATATATCTTTCGGTTTGCACGTAATTTGACACAGCGCAATGAATTGCAGAATGACATGTTTATGGATCCAGTTTCATTTTCCTGGTCCTTTAAAAATGCGATGGCTTTTAGGATTCATCTGTTGAATATATACAAAGTGGTGAAGGGTATCATATAGTCGGCTCCGTCCGACTTTATTACTTTCCTTACTGGTTTTATTTTAATTAATCATACGTAACTTTTGACCCACCAGCCATCGAACTAATTTTCCCCAAAAAATCAACTTAATTCATATGAGTAATTTGTCTTATTGTCTATGAAATTAATATCGGGTTAGATTTCTCATGAAAATTTCATTAGTCATACGCCCCTTAGAACGCACACTAACACATACACCCACATATGTGCCCACATAAAGACCGCCTCTCAATAAATTCTGCATAAATGAGGGTTAATACTTTCATCGTCTTGGCGAAAATGAAGAAGGGAGGAAAATCGGGAACGGAAGGCATCTATCCATTATCGTCTGTAAATATTAAATAAATCGTAAATGTTTGTTTTTGTTGTTTTTGCTGCTGCTGCTGATATTGGATACCGCACACAACACAACAACCATCAACACCAATACCACCACCACTATATGCTGCCATTATTATTGTGTAAATAATTTATTTACTCTTTTCGAAACAAATTGATTCATAATGGAGAAATAACAACAAAAAAGGAAGAAAAGGGGTTTATTTAGTAGCTACAACAACAACAACAAAAAGGTTGGTTGGTTTATTTTATATTTTGTGTTAACAATTTATCAATTTACAAGGAGGCGAAGGAGTTCTCTGGAATAAGAAGAAATATGTTTGAGGTCTAATAAAGAAGTCGGGGATCTTACACAGGGTGTGGATTTTTTAAAATATTTTTTCAGGGTCTTACACATTTTTATACCCTTCACCACACTGTGGCACAGGATATTATGTCGTTGTGCATATGTTTGTAACAGGCAAAAGGAAACGAGATAGACACAAGGTTCCTTTTGAGAATATGCATAGAATCACTTTCTGAGTCGATTTATGCATGTCCGTCCATCTGTCTGTCCATGTTAACTTGTAAACAAAGTACAGGTCGCATTTATGATCGGAATTGGATGAAATTTTGCACAGCTCTTCTATTTGGCCCAAGGACGAAACCTATTGAAGAAAATCGGTTCAGATTTAGATATAGCTCCCATATATATTTTCGACTGATTTAATGTAAATGATGCACCAAAGCCCTTATATATCTTTCGATTTGCACGAAATTTGTCATAGCGTACTGAACTGAGTCTTGAATTATGTGTGTAAAATTTCTTGAAAATCCCTATATATCTTTCGAATTGTCCAAAATTTGGCTTAGAGTACTGAATTAGGTCCATCATGATTTGTGCAAAGTTTTGTGAAAATCGGTTCAGATTTAGATATAGCTCCAATATCCTATTTTTGTCCGATTTAAGGTAAATGGTCCACCAAAGTCCCTATATATTATTCGATTTGTACGAAATTTGGTACAAGGTACTGAATTAGGTCCAGAATGATGTGTGCAAAGTTTCGTGAAAATCGGTTCAGATTTAGATATAGCTCTCATATATATTTTCGTCGATTTATGCTAAAGGGGTCACCAATGTCCCTATATATCCTTCGATCTGTACGAAATTTGGCATAGTGCACTGAATTGGGTCTAGAATGATGTGTGTTAGATTTCGAGAAAATCGGTTCGGATTTAGATATAGCTCCCACATATATGTTCGACCGATTTAATGTAAATGGGGTACCAACGTCGCTATATATCTTTCAATTTCGACGAAATTTGGCACAGCGTGCTGAATTGAGTCTAGAATGATGTGTGTACATTTTCTTGAAAATCGGTTCAGATTTATGTATAGCTCCCATATCCGATTTTAAGTAAATGGAGCACCATACTGCCAATATTGGTCCGATTGGGACAAAATTTTGCCACGAGTACTAAACAAGGTCCGGAATGATGTGTGCAAAGTTTTGTTGAAATCGGTTCAGATTTTGATATATCTCCCATATATATTTTCGTCCGATTTTATGTAACTGGAGCACCAAACTCCCAATATTGATCCGATTGAGACAACAATTTGCACATAGTACTGAATTATGTCAAGTACATGCCAAGTTTTGTTGAAATCAGATTCAGATTTCGATATAGCGCCCCCATACATTTTCGTCCGATTTAAGGTAAATGGGGTACCAAAGGTTCTATATATCTTTCGATTTGCACGAAATTTGGTACAGCGTAATGAATAAGGTCTAGAATGATGTGTGTTAAGTTTCCTGAAAATCGGTCCAGATTATGATATAGCTCCCATATATAGTTTTGTCCGATTTTATGTAAATGTTGTACCAAAGTCCCTATATATATCTTTCGATTTGCACGAAATTTGGTATAGCGAACTGAATTGAGTCTATAGTGAGGTGTGTAAAATTTCTTGAAAATCGGTTCAGATTGCGATATACCTCCCATATATAGTTTCGTCCGATTTAATGTAAATGTTGTACTAAAGTCCCTATATATCTTTCGATTTGCACGAAATTTTGCATAGCGTACTGAATTGAGCCTAGAATCATGCGTGTTAAGTTGCGAGAAAATCGGTTCAGATTTAGATATAGCTCTCACATATAGTTTCGTCCGATTTAAGGTAAAAGGGGCACCAAAGTCCCTATATATCTTCCGATTTGCACGAAGTTTGGCATAGAGTACTGAATTGAGTCAAGAATGATGTGTGTAAAATTTCTTGGAAATCGGTTCAGATTGAGATATAGTTCCCATATATATTTTCGGCCGATATTATGTGAATGGTTCACCAAAGTCCCTATATATCTTTCGATTTCCACGAAATTTGGCATAGGGTACTGAATTAGGTCCAGAATGATGTGTGTAAAATTTCTTAAAAATCGGTTCAGATTTAGATATAGCTCTCATATATATTTTCGTCGATTTATCTGTACGAAATTTGGCATAGGGTACTGAATTGAGACTAGAATGATGTGTATAAATTTCCTTGAAAATCGGTTCAAATTTAGATATAGCTCCCATATCTAGTTTCGTCCGATTTTATGGGAATGGAACACTATACGGCCAATATTGGTCCGATTAAGACAAAATTTTGCACCGAGTACTAAATTAGGTCCGAAATGATGTATGCAAAGTTTTGATGAAATCGGTTCAGATTTATATATAGCTCCCATATAAAGTTTCGTCCGATTTTATGTAAATGGAGCACCATACTGACAACTTTCCTTACTGTATTTTAAAAAAAAATTTTCAAGGATTTTTTTTTAAATATTTTTTTATACAAAAATATTCATTTTTATTTTTGAATGATGTTAAAATAAATACTTCTATTTAATTAACGTTTAAGCTATGTACGTCCCTCTCTCTGTATTCATTTCCATTCCTTTTTGTGTTTGCATTTTGAAAAATTAATTATAAAATCAAATATCACTCAGAGTGAAATAAACAAATTCATTGTCAACGCCAACGATACCATTGAAATAGATACATCTGTCATCTGCGGACCCACCAAGCGACCGACGACCGACTAACCTTCAGTTTGCATCATTTCATGTCTGCAGTTTTTTTTCTCCTCTCTTTTTTCCCCATTCCGGATATGAATGCAAAATATAAACGGATATCAAACATGATTGTACATCATGCCAGTCTAATTGTTAATGGAGTGGTGGGTGGGTAGGAGGAGGAGGAGGATGATAGAAATAAACGACAAAAGTGGCAGTCAAATGAACTACAAGTTTCGTTTAACTTCAATTAACACGAAGCAGTTTTTGCATTTTTTTTGCTTTCGGATAAAATTGAGTTAAATTGATGGAAAAACGAACATCTCTATTAGAAGAAGTGATGGAAAGAAATGATGGAAATCGAATGGAAAGTGGAAAAGACGAAACGATTAACCATGATTGCAGATCAGCCCAATAAGGATATGAGGTAGTTAACATAAGGCCCAATTTATTTAAAAAAAAATATTTTTTTTCAAGGACCTCCACTGTCTGTAACCACAAATCTTCCGGAGTAAGGTGAGTAGATTTGGCTGGGCAATTACATAAGTGCAGTGCGGTATGAGGGCCCGTACCACATGCATGGCAGACCTCCTGCACCTGCTCATCAATCCGTGCCCAATACGACTGGAGACGACTGCACCATCCTGAACGTAATTGGGCAAGAACGTCAGCTGCCCAGACTGCTATGGGTGGGGGGTGAGCTCCGAGGACGACATTCACTCTGTATCCGTTCAGCGCTGCGGCTACTGCATCAGTATGAATGCCATTCCGATCTGCTCGATTGGCAAGTTGATCTAGAGGCTCCCATTTGTAACGTTGGACCTCTCTCTCTCTCTAGATCATGCAGATCCTTCCTGACACGCCTGGGTGGGGGAGTCCTATCCACCATATATCATATTGTCTCTGAAACACCCGAGCTGGTACGGCAACGAAAGCATATTGATATGCTGACGTAAGGGAAGGATCTTCGTCTCCTCATGAAGATGGGCCACTGGTGTCATGAGGAGGCACCCTGTCGCAGTCCTTAGGGCGGCATTCTGACAGGCCAGAATACTTCTCAATTGCGTATCACTGGAGTTCGCAGACCGCATAGCTTGCCACAGACCGATCTCTCGCTTTGTAAGAGGTCAACAAGGTTTCCTTATCTGCACCTCAAGTGCTGCCGGCAAGCGACTTGAGGACCTTGTTCCTACTTTTCAACTTATCGCAGATATCTGTGGTTTGCGCGGACGATTTGAACATACTGTCGAATGTGACACCGAGTATTTTGGGGTAGTTGGTGGTCGGAATTGTATGCCTCTCGACCTGCACATTCAACGGCATTCTCATCTCCGCAGTCCATGTGGTGAATAGCATGGCTGACGACTTCGAGGCGGATATTTCAATATTCCTCGCTTTGAAGAAGGCTGCTAAATCGACGAGATAGGCGTTCAACCTCACACATATGTTCTCAACAATCATCTGCATATGTAACGATTTATATGCCGTCCGCAGGCCGTGGAATACCGGAAATGTAGAGGTTAAACAGTTCCGGAGAAATCACTCCACCCTGGGAAACTCTCTGTTTAACTCTACGGGCTTTGGACTTCTTGTTCCGGAACTCCACGTACGACTGGCGTCCACACATATAGTTGATTATCCAACGTTTCAAACTCGGCCGGAGGGAAGTGCTCTCAATGTCCGCGTGGCATGGTTGACAGTATCAAAGGCTTTTGATAGGTCAAGCGCTACCAACACTGTTCTATCGCATGGCCGGTTATGGTTAAGTCCCCTACTTATGTGTGGAAATGGCGTGCAACGCTGTTGTTGTACTGTGTTGGAGTACGGAATCCATGTTGATGATCCGCAACTGGATAGCTTTCTCTAATGCTGGGGAGGAGTAAAGCCTTAAGGGTCTTCGCTACTGGCGACAAAAGTGAAATTGGCCTGTAAGATTCACCTTTGCTGGCATCCTTGCCCGGCTTCAGTAGCGGAACCACCCTGCCCATTGTCCAGGCATCGGGGACGATGTGGGTGGCTATCGACAAGTTGAGGATGTTGGTCAAGTACTCGACTCCTGGCTCGTCCAGCTGCTTCAGCATATTCAGCATAAGATATTCCGTAAGGGCCCAACGCTTTAGATGATTCCGCGTTACGGATGACACTTGCAACATCACCCATCGTAAACTGTGGTGGTACCTCCTCGGCTGGAAGAGATCTGATACGACGAAGTACTCTTCTCTTCGCCCTGTCGCTCTCGGGATGCTCGACAAATTGTCGGTTAAAATAACTTGTGCACCTCTTCGGATCCTATCATACTTCTTACCAGGGTTCGAGAGCGACTTAACCGTTGCCCACAGTTTATTTACTCCGGTACGAATGTTGCAACTCTTCAGATGCTCCAACCATTTATTCCTCTTGTGTTCCGCGACTAATCTACTGACCTCCAACGTAAGTTCCCTGACCCTGGGATCTGCTGGGTTAGATCGACGGAGCTTATCACGCTTCAGATGCTCCAACCATTTATTCTTCTTGTGCTCCGCGATTAATCTGCTGACCTCTAACGTAAGTTCCCTGACCCTGGGATCTGCTGGGTTCGATCGACGGAGCTCATTACGCTTCAGATGCTCCAAACATTTATTCCTCTTGTGCTCTGCACGACTAATCTGCTGACCTCCAACGTAAGTTGCCTGACCCTGGGATCTTCTGGGTTAGATCGACGGAGGTCATCACGCTCGTTTGCTTGACCAACTGCTTCTGCTGTGAAATTAGGTCTCATTTTGGGTATTCGACCAGCAGGTATAAATCTAGCAGCTTCAGCTGTGATGATGCCTCGGAATTTCCTTTCTGCTACCCGTACATCAGAAGGAATGGAAAGTTCTCTGAAGCGCTAGTTGGTGAACTCTCTGAATCCTTACCAGTTGGCTTTCCTATGGTTAAGGAAAGTGCGACGTTCAGAGATGACGAAATTGGGCGGTCTTCTAATGGAGATGATTATGGGGAGATGGTCTGAGCCAAGAGAAATGACGGGCTGCCAGCTGACGTCATTTATTAGACCTGGTGACACAATGGTTATATCTGGCGAACTGTGACACTCTACCCTTATTCTGGGGGTGGGGCATCCTCATTTACCGTGCAGAACGTGGAGCTATCAATTTGCTCTGCCAGCACTGTTCCCCTCTGATTATTACCTAGGACGGAATGCGACAACTCATGGTGGACATTGAAGTCCCCTAGCACCAGAGGGTTATTGCCCTTCAATAGAAAACTAATGTTGGGCAAATAACGCGGTTCACAGCTATGAATCGGCGGTGTGTACACGTTAAGCACCTCTACCTCGGCAGTACCACATTTAACTGCTACCCCCATAAATTCCATGTATGGGTCACTAGAGTCAAGCTCAAGCGAGATATGCCTGTATTGAACAGAGTGGTGCATAAGGAATGCTAGGCCTCCACCTCCACTTCTGGTGCGATTCTTCCTCAGAACGTTGTAACCACAAAACAACGCTGTAGGCTACAAATTTCATTGAGCTTGGTTTCCTGCACCGCCGCGACCAAATATATTTTTCCGATTCATGAAGTCCACTATCTCATCTATTTTTCCTCGAAGATTGTTGCAATTAAATTGCAGAAACGATGCACTGTCAGGGGTGGGAACAGCAACGTGCGATGTTAAGTGCTGTATACTTGCTGTTGCTGTTGAGGAGACTGCCATGGAGTTCCGTACTACGACGAAGAAAACAAGGACGTAGGCTCGCTGGGGATTGCGCTGTTGCAGGACGAGGCAACGTAATCCCTTTCGCTGTAATCTCGTAACCGGACCAACCCGCAACAATTTCTGCAACCATTACATCTCACCGACACTGACCTGTGGTGAATGATTTTCTGGCAAAACAGAATAAAACCATGGTCCGGGGTTTTGTTCGATCCCGGCATGGACCAAAAGAATCCGGAGCAAGTATTCCGGGATATGTTGCTCTCAAAACAGAAAAACAATACAAACATATATATATAACTGGGTTGGCAGCCGCTGGCCGAGATGAATCGGGTCAATCCGGTATCGTAGAACCCTCAGAACGTTGTAACCATCACATCGCTGTAGGCTACAATTTTCATTGAGCTTGGTTTCCTGCACCGCCGCGACCAAATATATTCTTCCGATTCATGAAGTCCACTATCTCATCTATATTTCCTCGAAGATCGTTGCAATTAAATTGCAGAAACGATGCACTGTCAGGGGTGGGACCAGCAACGTGTGGTATTAAGTGCTGTATACTTGCTGTTGCTGTTGAGGAGACTGCGATGGAGTTCCGTACTCCGACGAAGAAAACGACGACGTAGACGAAGACTCGCTGGGGATTGTGCTGTTGCAGCACGAGGCAATGTAATCCCGTTTCGCTGTAATCGTAACCGGTCCAACCCGGAACAATTCCTGAAGTGCACCCACTCCCTACACCCATTACATTTCACCGACACTGACCTGTGGTGAGTGGCATTCTGTCAAACTGAACAGAACTACGGTCCAGGGTTTTCTTCGATCCCGTCATGGACCAAAAGAATCCGGAGCAAGCATTCCGGGAAAAATAAACAGTGAGCGGAGCAGTGTAGTCTGACGGGGCCGACCATATGATATCCTACACAACTTCCACGAAAGTTTAACTTTCTGTGGTTTTATGTTCTGAACATGGGCAATATTTCGCGATATTAATAACATTCAGTACAGCCTTGTTGTGAAGTTCGGCTATCAATTGTGCCCTATATATCGACTCAAAATTACACAAAAAATTAAGTTTTCGGTCCACATTATCCCAAAACTATTATCTGATCATTGTCCTCGGCCATACCTGGATCCTCATGAAAAACTTCAAAGCGATCAGCCTTATATTTCCGCCCTCTACGTAACCACCTGTAAATATTTATGTGTAACTCCCACATCCGGGTACATACGACAACATAAGTGGTATCGATTTAAAGGTGAACTACTCCTCTTCGATATACTATTAACATTTTGGGTCTATGTCCTTCAGGAGTAAATTAAAGACGCTATAGAAGAAAAATTTTGTCATTTTTCACACAAAAGTCAGGGTCCATTTGACCCGATAAATATTGACCGATCTTTATTAAAACAGGCATGATTTTTCTTTGGCCCGATCCCCTTCTCCTTGTAAATATTCGCGATGTTTGCGGCCTCTGGAGCGACCAGAAAATCAGACAAAAATAAAGTTTTTGGTCCATTTCACCCCCTAAATATTAACCATCTTCGTGATGGTGATTGGTCCATAACTGTGACCTGTATCGTGTTTACAAATTATAATGGACAGACGGACAGACACACATGTCTAGATCGACTCAGCTAGTCGAGATATGACGATCGGTAACTTAAAGGTGGGTCTAGGACCAATATTTCGCGGCGTTACAAACTTTTGGGGCTGCACAAAGCTATAATACCCTGACAACATAGTTGTGTCAATCCGGTATCGTAGAACCCGCAGCCGCGGGATTAAAGTGGTTTCTTGGATCCTTTAGGTATAAATAGCTCATAGCGACTCAAGCTCAAAATTATGCTGCGTATTTCATTTGTCTGATATTTCAATATACCTCCCTTTGAGGAACCCTACTCCCCACAAATTTCAATCAGATATATCTCTGTGTAATTGTTTCCCCTCCCAGCCTTAATATTGTCGATTAAAATCCAATTTCAAAATAAATTTCGAATTTCCTATTTAGATCTCCAATTTAAAATGCCAACAAATTATGAACGGAATTTCCTATTGTTTTTATTCCAATAAGAACTTCTAACAAGAAAATCGATATCGAATTCAAATAAGCAAATCCTCCTCCTACTGCCAACAATAAGCAACAACAACACAATTGTTATTGTTCTCAATAAAAATTCCTTTTTGTGGATATCCTGCGGCTGCCCTTCGAGAGAGGTATAATGCCGACAGATTAACTAGCCGCCGATTTGTGGAATTATCATCGAAGTCAAATAGAGAAAAATATTTTCTATTTTTTCCCGATTTGGAGTGGTGTCAGTGGAATGTTGTTTTGCTTTGCCTTTTCCTGATAAGATTGTTTACATATTTTGTTGTTGTTGTTTTTGCATTCTTCATCCTCCTAACAATAGCTGAGGAGAACAACAAAACTTCAAGGACATCGCAAGAAAAACTTTTTTCAATAAATCAATTTTTTGGCGTTGGAGAATTCGACAACAACAATAACAACCACGCCGAGTCATGGCTCGTTGCCTTCGTCACAGTCATGGCAATTAAATTTCAAAGCTGATAAAATTTTCGGATTTTTTTTTTTATTCCAAATTTCCAATTTTTATTGGTGGGAGTGCAGGGAGAATATTAAAATTTCACATTTTGTTAAAACGTGAATTGTTTCAGAATTTTTTGTATTCATTTTTAAGTAGCAATAGCAACATTATTATTCTTTATGGAAATTTTATTAGAATTTCCATTGATGAAGATGTTGTTGTTCGTATTTTCGATTTATGCTTGACTAAATCTCTTAACGAAATCTTCTTTTGATCTATCAACAATGCCTTGGTATTTTCTTCACTTAACAATGTGAAAATTATACAGGCCTTGTCGGGACGAGTGCAGCTCAGCTGAGTGGTCTGGGGTCTGGGTGTCTTAAACACAAAAGGCAAATTATTTCTTCAGTATTTAAAAATTAATAATTAATAATTAAATATTGAATGAACACAGAATTCAAATGATTTCACAGAGAAGACAAAGGCATGAAGAAGAAGAAGAACATCAAAAGAATCACAAGAATAGTCGGTTATTAAATACGATACAACAAAATAAATAAAAATGTTAAACCCTTGAAAAAATATTTTTAAAAAATCGAAGCCTCGAACCCTTAAATATTTTTAAAAAATCGAAGCCTGAAACCCTTAAATATTTTTAAAAGAAATCCACGCCTGGGCCAACACCTTGAAAAAATACTTTGAAACCAGTAAGCGGAACAGTATAGTTGGACGGGGCCGACCATATGATACCCTACACAACTACCACGAAAATCCAATTTTCTGCGGTTCTATATATTGAGCCTGGGCAATATTTTGCGAGCCTGACCAATATTCTTGATCGACTAGAGGTCAATAAATATTACTAATATTCAGTACAGTACTTCTAATTACTTGTCCAGATTCCCTTCATCATGGGTTGTGTTGTGATGTTCGGCTTTCAACTGTGGCCTATAGATCGACTCGAAAAAACCAGTGAGCGGAGCAGTATAGTCGGACGGGGCCGACCATACGATACCCTACACAACTACCACGGAACTCTAACATCTGCCGAGGTTTATTCTGAGCCTGGGCAATATTTCGTGATAGTTGCACCCTCTTGCCCAATTAGAGGTCAACAGCACGTCTTCCTTACACTGAAATATTTTCCGAATATTACTAATATTCAGTACAGCCCTTCTATACTTGTCAGATTCCCTTCATCGTGAGTTGTGTTGTGATGTTCGGCTTATAATTGTGGCCAATAGAGCGACTCGAAAAAAAAACATAAAAAATTAAGTTTTCGGTCCACTTCCTCCCAAAATTATTATCTGATAATCACCGAAAATTATAGGCGTTGTCCTTGATCATACCTGAACCCTCATGAAAAAATTCAAAGCGATCGGCGCTACATTTCCGCCCTCTAGTGTGGAAATGGGTTACTAAATAACATCTGAATACGTAAGCACCTGTAAATATTTAAGTGTAACTCTCACATCCGAGTACATACGACAATAGAATTGGTATCACCTTAAAGGTCAACCACTCCTCTTGGATATACTATCAACTAGTCGGGTCTATGTCCTTATGGGGTAAATATATACGCTACAGAATACAAATTTCATAATTTTTCACACAAAAGTCAGGGTCCATTTGACCCGCTAAATATTGAACGATCTTTATCACAACAGTCATGGCCCGATCCCCTTCTCCATGTAAAAATCGTGATGTTTGGACCATAATTGTGGCCTTTGGGGCAACCAGGAAAACCTACAAAAATTAAATATTTGGTCCATTTCATCCTCTAAATATTAACCGATCTTTACCAAAAATAATAGGTGTCTTCATTGGCCAGAACCCATCCTACATGCAAAATTTCGTGAAGATTGGTCCATAACTGTGACCTGCATCGTGTTTACAAATTATAATGGACAGACGATCGGACGGACGGACACACATGTCTAAATCGACTCAGCTAGTCGAGATATGACGATCGGTAGACATAAAGGTCGGTCTAGGACCAATATTTCGCAGCGTTACAAACTCGTGAGGCTGCACGAAGCTATAATACCCTGACAACATAGTTGTGTAGGGTATACAAATCCACGCATCAGGTTAACCATTGAAAAAAAATATTTTAAAAACATCCACGCCTCAGGTTAACCATGGAAAAAATATTTAAAAAAAATCCACGCCTTAGGTTCCCTACTTAGCTGGCTTGTGATAGAATTTTCGTTCCAGGCGCGTTGGTCTTTTGCACAGTTTTTCCAATTTGAAAGATCATATTCGGCAATGTTATCTTCCACTTGATCTTTCCATCTTATTTGTGGTCTTCCCCTTCTGCGTGAACCATCAGATGGTTCGCTTTTATATGCCTTCTTGGCTGGGGCATCTTCATCCATTCTCACAACATGACCTAGCCATCGTAGTCGCTGCAGCACAATACGTCTAACAATGTCGATGTCCGAGAATAGCTGGTACAACTCATGGTTCATTCGACGCCGATATTCACCGCCAACGCAGATCGGTCCATAGATCTTTCGGAAAATTTTCTCTCAAACACTCCAAGAGCTGCCTCATCTGCTTGCGTAAGTACACATTCTTCAGATCCGTATAACAGCACGGGTAGTATCAGTGTCTTGTAGAGTGTGAGTTTGGTATGGCGGGAGGTGGCCTTGTTTCTAAACTGCTTACTTAGACCATAGTAGCATCTATTGGCCAACACAATACTTCTCCGAATTTTAAAACTGATGTCATTCGTTTTATTATGGTGGTACAAAGGTATGTAAAATCTTTGACTACCTCGAAGCTATAGTTCTTAAGTTCCACAGTTGGTCCGAGTCTACTGGACATATTGCGCGTTGATACCATCAGCTTGGTCTTATCACCGTTTACTGTCAGACCCACTTTTGCAGACTCCTTCTCAATTTGTTCAAAAGTTGATGTTACCGCTCGCAATGTTCGACCCATTATATCGATGTCATCGGCGTAGGCGAGTAACTGGTGTTGTTTGATGTACAGAGTGTCATTTCTGTTCACCTTTGCCTCTCGTATGACCTTTTCCAGCAGGATGTTAAGAAGATCACACGACAAACTGTCACATTGTCTGAATACTCGTTCGGTATTAAAGGGCTCCGATAGGTCCTTTCCGACTTTAACTGCTGAACTTGTGTCACTTAAAGTTATCTTGCATAGCCTTATTAATTTTGCAGGAATGCCGAACGTAGACATGGCTTTAAACACCTATGAATGGATAGAGCTCGAGTCGAATGAGGCTCTATAGCCGACGAATAAGTGGTATATACCGATGTGTTTTTCGTGGGTCTTTTCCAGGATTTGGCGCAGAGTGAAAATCTGGTCAATGGTGGATTTGCCAGGTCTGGTATGGTCCAATAATGTCATTGACCATTGGCTTCACTCGTTCACACAGCACACTAGATAGCACTTTATATGCGATGGGAAGGAGACTTATTCCTCTATAGTTGGCACATATCGTCTTGTCTCCTTTTTTTGTGCACGGGACACAGGATTCTGAGGTTCCAATCATCTTGGACATGTATTCTTTTAGCCACATTGTACTAATCAGCTGGTGCATGCTCCTTACCAGCATCTGACCACCAGTCTTGAATAGTTCGGCTGGTAAACCATCGACTTCTGCTGCTCTATTGTTCTTGAGCCGATTAATTGCTTTTATGACCTCATCTTGGCTAGGTGGTATACACTCTATACGATCATCTCTTATTGGTTCTGGGGTATCTTCTTCACCGTCACTATTTGATACCAGAAGTTTTTCCAAATGCTCGTTCCAGATCCTCAGCACGCTGTCTGTATCTCGTCACCAGGTTTCCTTCTTCATCTCTACAGGAGGATGTGCCTGCACCAAAGCCTTCGGTTTGGTGTTTTACTCGTTGCTAAAAATTTCAGACTTCATTCTGACTCCTGTACATCTCGATTCGTTCACGCTCACTTTTTTTTTTCTTTTTTCTGAAAACATGTTTCTCCTCTCTCCTATTCTCCCGATAATTCTCCATCACATTACGTGTTGCTACTGTCTGCAGGGTTGCCCTATACACTGCATTTTTCACATCAGTAGCATTACGACACTCCTGATCGTACCATGGGTTTCTTGGTGTGGTTTTTGATACCCAGGTGTTGCTTTTGCTGCAGTTTGTAGGGAGTGGGCAATTCTCTGCCATTGTGCTTCTATATTATTATCGTGAAGAGGGGTGCTTTCATCAAACAGTTGGGTAAGTTGAGTGGAGTAGGCCTCGGCTACCCGTTGTGCTTGCAGTTTTCGACGTCAAGCACTCGTCTTAATGTTGCAGCAAAGGTGTGATCTAACACAACACCTTTGCGAACCTTGGCTGCCACAAGGTAATGGTCCGAATCGATATTCACTCCTCGCATCGATCGAACGTCTAATACACTGGATGAATGTCTTCGTGTATCACAACATGATCAATTTGATTTCTTGATCAGGAGAGATCCAGGTGGCCTTGTGTATATCGGGATGCTTGAATCTGGTGCTGCTAACTACCATGTTTTTTGCTGCCGCGAAGTCAATCAACCTCATGCCGTTGTCGGATGTTTCTTCGTGGAGGCTGAATTTTCCGACAATGGGGCCAAAGATATTTTTCCTTCCGATTTTTGCATTAAAATCTCCTAGAAGAATTTTAATGTCATGGCCAGGGCAACGGTCATATGCTGTTTATAGGTGCTCATAAAATATGTATTTGGTCTGTTCTTCTTTATCTTCGGTCGGAGCATGGGCGCAAATGAACCTGATGTAGAAGAACTTCGCTTTTATACGGATTACAGCAATTCGCTCATCTACTGGAGTGAATCTGGAGACGAGGTCTTTTATTCTCCCATTAACCATAAATCCGCAGCCAAATTCACGTCTCGTTTCATGGCAGCTATAATACAGGGCGTAATCATCTGATTTACTTACGCCTCTCCCTGTACATCGTATTTTCTGTAAGGCAATAATATCGGCTGTATACTTCATGAGTACATCCGCCAAAGCGAGAACTGTGCCTGTTCTGTACAAGGTGCGAACATTCCAAGTACAGATTCGTGCAGATCGTGGTTCTTTATATGTTTGCGGGGTCGTCAACATTAGGGGGGTTTTTGTTTTCTTTTTCTTTGATTTTTCATAGTAGGAGGGGTTTTCCGAGTGTGGACAGATAAGTGTCCACAATTGAGATGAAAGAGGGGCCAAGATAAGCCTGGACGTCGCCATGTTAAAGCCAATCATAGCCGTTGCTTGTTATCTATCATCTCATACGCCACCAATCATACCCTACACCTTAGGTTTACCCCAGAAAAAATATTTTTAAAAAATACATACCTCTTGGTAACCCTTGAAAAAATATTTTTAAAAAATCCGCGCCCTATGTGAAGCCTTAAAAATAGTTTTTCCCTTCTGTTTCATTTTTTTCTCCGAAGCGTATAAGTGTTGTCGCAATGTATACGCACCCCTCCCCCAAAATTAAGTTCCTTAGATTAGTCTAAAGACCTTATTATTATTCGGAAATATTTATTTGGGATTTCTCTCATAATCCTTTAATGAGATTCATCCTTTATAAAAATTCGCAGATCGTGGTCCTTTATACGTTTGCGGGGGTGTCGTCAACATTAGGGGGGTGTTGTGTTCTTTTTCTTTGTTTTTTTCATAATAGGAGGGGTTTTCCGAGTGTGAGCAGCTAACCCGACGCCTCAACCCATTTTTGGAAAATTCACGCCCTATGTAAGGCCTTAAAAATAGTTGTTCCCTTCTTTTTTTAAGTGATTATTTTTACTCTTTCGAGTCGATCTTAATGATCTAAGTTTTGCAATGAAAATGAAAGCCGGGAGAAGAACCTACGTACCCACCATTATGCGACGCTTTTCGCCGTTGGTTAAGCGGCTCATCAGGCATATCGGGCTATGTGGCTTTACAAAGGTCGTATGCTGATAACTTGTATTTATTCCGCCCTGATGCGAAACTTACATATGCGAATTAAATTCAAATTTGTCAAAGTTCGACATTTGTCTTCATTCCCTTCTATTTAATTTTTTTCTCCGAAGCGTATAGGTGTTGTCGCAATGTATACGCACCCCCACCCCCAAAATTAAGTTCCGTAGATTAGTCTAAAGACCTTATTATTATTCGATAATATTTATTTGGGATTTCTCTCATAATCCATTAATGAAATTCAGCCCCTACAAAAAAATTCCCTTCAATATTCATATCCTGATCTGATGTTAATTTAAATATATCCTACAAGCGGATATTTGTTCAATATTCTGTAAAAATGCCGATGTTGTTGGCCAAACAAAAATAAAAAAAAAAAACATCACGAATGACAACATAACAAAGGACTTCGACTATGAAGAGTATCCTGTCTGAGTATATGTAAATATTACATGGTTATGTTTTTATATTTACACATATTCAAAAGGATACTCACACACACACACGTGTACACATAATTAAAAGCTTAAATACATGGCACTTATACAAATATATATATATATATATATATATATATTTATATATATATAAATATTTTTATTTGTAAAAATCATTATGATTACACCCAGATATCCTTTATGAATTCATGACTGCATTCATTCATAGCAACATTAAAAAGGATGTTTATCGGCATATATATTTGTAAAAGGATATCTCATTGTGTGTGTGAGTACGTGTGTGTGGTCGAATGTTTGTTGGAATCTGTTAGAATGATAATTTAATAAAAATCAATGGATAAATAACATGACTTGTAAAATAACTGTAAAATGGACAGACACACACAAACATTCCTTCATACATATATGTTTGTATGTGAGTAGGTATGTGTGCGGACATTTAAATACGATCATTATTTAAACATTTCACAAATACAAAAAGGATGTTTTGTTCGACTGTCGGAATTAACATGGCATTACAAATGGCTATGTATGTGTATATTTACAGTTATTAAGTGATGCTGCCTCCTCTGGGACAAGGAGAGTTCTATTTGATTTAAGGCTGGGTACTGAATTTTGTAACTGACTTCGAGGAGTGCTAGTTATATTTCCGATTTTGTACAATTGGGCATTTTTTCTATGGAGGAGAAGAGGCCTGAGAGCAGTACAGGGTCTCATTGAGGGCGAATATAGAAAAAAAAATCCGGTGAGCGGAGCAGTATAGTTGGACGGGGTCGACCATATGATACCCTACACAACTTCCACGAAAATCTAACTTTGTGTTGTTATATATTCTGATCTTGGGCAATATTTTGCCATATTGCAATATTACTAATATCCAGTACAGCCATTCTAATTACTTGCCAGATTCCCTTCACCCTGGGTTGTGTTGTGATGTTCGGCTTTCAATTATGGCTTATAGATCGACTCGAAAAAAACACAAAAAAACCAGTGAGCGGAGCAGTATAGTCGGACGGGGCCGACCATACGATACCCTACACAACTACCACGAACTCTAACTTTCTGAGGATGTTTATTCCGAGTCTGAGTAATATTTCGTGATATTTGCCCCCTCTTGTCCGATTAGAGGTTAACAACACCTCTTCCTTACTATTTTCGAATATTCAGTTCAGTCCTTCTAATTACTTGTCCAGATTACCTTCACGGTGGGTTGTGTTGTGATTTTTGGATTATACTCTACTCGAAAACACACAAAAAATTATATTCTCCGTCCATTTCATCCCAAAATTTTAATCTGATCATCACCGAAAATTATAGGCGTTGTTCTTGACCATAACTGGAACCTCATGAACAATTTCAAAGCCATCAGCGCGATATTTCTCCCTCTAATGTGGTAATGGGTTACTAAATAATATCTGAATACGTAAGCACCTGTAAATATTTGACTGTAACTCCCACATCTGAGTAGATACATCACTATATTTGGTATCAATTTAAAGGCCAACCACTCCTCTTGGATATGCTATCAACTCCTGGGGTCTACATCCTCCAGGAGTAAATATATATGCCATAGAATACAAATTTTGTCATTTTTCACACAAAAGTCAGGGTCCATTTGACCCGCTAAATATTGACCGATCTTTATCAAAACATGCATGCTTATTCTCTGGCCCGATCCCCTTCTCCATGCAAAAATTCGCGGTGTTTGGGCCATAATTGCGGCCTCTGGAGCGACCAGAAAACCGGACAAAAATTAATTATTTGGTCCATTTCATCCCCTAAATATTACCCGATCTTTCCCAATAACAATAGGTGACTTCATTGGCCACAACCCATCCTACATGCAAAATTTCGTGAAGATTTGTCCATAACTGTGTTTACAAATTATAATGGACAGACGGAAGGAGGGACACACATGTCTAGATCGGCTCAGCTAGTCGAGATACGTCGATCGGCATTAGAAACTCTTGGGGCTGCACAAAGCTAGTAGCTCCAAAGAAGCTGAACAAGTGATCAATAATTAAATGGAACTGCAATAGACTAATATCAGCTTTATAGAAATTTAATAAGGATAGAAGTCGGAACAGGTTACTTATAGAAACTGTCTACGAGTTATGGGGTGCTCTTAAGAGGAATTAGAGGATCAAATAATAGGTCATTTGTGATATGACTAGGAGTAGGAGGTAGGAGTCGAAAATATCTGATTAGGAACCAGTAACGAAAGTAGTTAAGTCGGTCGGGGCCGACTATATAATACCCTTCACCACTTTGAGTATATCCAACAAATGAATCCTAACAGACGTCGCATTTTTAAAGGAAATTGGATCCATAAACATGTCATTCTGCAACCGTTACTAAATTTTTCATTTGGTCAAATATAGAAGCTATATATATATATATATATATATATTAATCTTAACCGATTCTCAGGAAACTTAACACACATCATTCTAGACCTAATTCATTACGCTGTGCCAAATTTCGTGCAAATCGAAAGATATTAATGGAATTTGGTGCACCATTTACCTAAAATCGGACGAAAATATATATGGGAGCTATATCTAAATCAGAAACGATTATTCCCAGTTGCAATAGGGTTCGTTGTTGGGCCAAATTGCATCCAAATCGGACCATAAATGCGACCTGTACTTTGTTCATAAAAATACATGGACGGACGGACAGACGGAAATGCGCAAATCGACTCAAAAAGTGATTCTATGCATATTCTCAAAAGGAACCATATGTCCATCTCGTTTCCTTTTGCCTGTTACAAACATATGCACAAAGACATAATACCCTGTTCCACAGTATGGTGAAGGGTATAAAAAAGGACAGCAAGAAAATAGAAAGGTCCGGTTTGAATAGACGAAGCTTAAAAATTCGGTTGGAATAGAAATAACACAGACATAGTCCAACATGGATAGCTTTAGACGGCAAGATTAGGAAGGCAAGGCAAGGTAGGTTTGGGAAAAATACAGTTGGTTCGATATGAATAGAATTTGGGTAAGGCTATGATAGGAGAAGTGGATTAAATTCCGCTAGACTAGAAGGAACACACTAAACGTCCGAAATGAAATGCTATAGGCCCAATTTGAGTGTCAGCATCAGGTCCAGATCTGGCTTGTCAGCATCAGGTCCAGATCTGGCTTGTCAGCATCAGGTCCAGATCTGGCAGGAATTCATCAAAGGTACAAGAGGTGTACGAGATATTTTTGGATCCTACTAGAATAGATAATGAAAATATCCGACTTGAAAATGTCGGACTAGAAAAGATTTATTGTTGTTCTACTTGGTTAATACGAAACGATGCACATCCGATTAGGATAGGAATAATATAAAATTGGTCGGACATGTATAGCTGGAGCTCTTTGGTGACCCAACTATAAAATTCGGCTAGACTAGAAGGAACACACCAAACATCGGAAATGAAAAGATGTAGGGAAATAAGGAACTTATTTGACCTGATAGCTCTATGATTAAACCACAACTAGTATTGCAGATCATTTGTGATCTGACTAGGACAGTTGGTTAACAATCCTACAAGGATAAGAAGGATAGGAGGATATCATAGTATGTCAGATATGGTCAGCAGGAATTCATCAAAGGTACATGAGGTGTACGAAAAATTTTGGGGTGCTACTAGAATAGATTGTGAAAATATACGACTAGAGAATGTCAAACTAGAAAAGATTTATTGTTGTTCTACTTGGTTAATACGAAACTATGCACATTCGATTAGGATAGGAATAATATAAAATTGGTCGGACATGTATAGCTGAAGCTCTTTGGTGACCCAACTATAAAATTCGGCTAGACTAGAAGGAACATACTAAATGTCCGACATGATAAGCTGTAGGCTCAATTTGAGTGACAGCATCAGGTCGAGATCTGGCTGCTTTTGCTGGGAAATTAAGGATCTGATTTGACCTGATAGCTTTATCATTAAATCCCGATTACTATTGCAGATCATTTTCGATCTGATTAGGGTAGTTGGTAAACAATCCGACAAGGATAAGAAGGACAGGAAGATATCATAGAGGGACTGATTTGGTCAGAAGGAATTCATCAAAGGTACAAGAGGTCTATGAGATATTTTGTGGTCCTTCCAGAATAGATTGTGAAAATATCTGACTAAGATGGGAAGTATACCAGAAAACATTATAGGTCTTATAACGGGCTATGAAGGGCTAATAAGTTCGATCAGGAAGGAGTATGCGAGTCCGAATAAGATGCAAGTTCGAATAAGGTATGAATTTTTATTAGATTGGAAATACAATTAAGTTAGGAAATGAATACAAAAACCGAAAACAACTATTAAGGATAACATTAGGCCATTAGATATCCAAATAGCGTAGAAGGATGTTCTCAAAAGAGCTAACTGGAGGGCAGTTAGCAAATAAACTGTAGCAAAATATTAAAAGTCCCCGTCGAGGCCAATTAGTAGCGTAGTTGTTCATAGGAAAACTTACACGGTCAATAATTCTTATTTCGAGTACCGATTATGACAAGTGATGTTCAAAGGGGCTCCGAAAAATATTCTTTCAAAGCTTCGCGCCTATTTTTTGGCTCCCAAAGTTTTTTTTTTAAAAATCCACGCCTTATTTTAGGCTCCAAAAGTTTTCTTTAAAAATCCACGCCTCATTTTAGGCTCCGAAATTTTGTCTTTAAAAATCCACGCCTCATTTTAGGCTCCGAAATTTCTTCTTTAAAAACGCCTCATTTTAGGCCTCCTCGGAGCCTATTTTTAGGCTCCGAAAATTGTTTTTTAAACACTCCGCGCCTATTTTTAGGCTCCGGAAATTTTTCTTCAAAAATCCACGCCTGATTTTAGGCCTCCTCGGAGCCTAGTTTTAGGCTTGGAAAATGTTTCTTTAAATATCCACGCCTATTTTTAGGCCTCCTTTAAATATTATTTAAAAAATCTACGTCAATTTAAGGCCTTTTGGACTCCGCCTATTTTTAGCCCCATTTAGAGGCCTCTTCTCCTGCAGAATTCCTACAAATCTCCTTATCTTCCATAGAAAAATCTGCCACTGCCACCTGCTCTGCTTCTTATCCCTTAAATCTCTTAATTTCTATTATCAATACACCTTTTCATCTCCATCGAAAGGCGTTCATGTTTGAAAATCCTTTCTACGAATTGGAGTGGGGGGCCTTAACAGCTCTAATTATCGTCCTAAGTAGTCAATTCTACATCTCCAATTTATTTTTTTTTTCTATCTCCATGCGCCATAATCATTTTATATGACAACTGCATTAATGTAAGCCGAATGCGAATTAAGTTATTATCACAATTTTGTCAACTTAATGAAGGCACTTTTGGGACAGACAAACAAATGCACAAACACACACAGTCACACATATCCACACACCTACAGCATTCGAGCTAAGGCAATGGAGAGAAAAAGCAAAGCAAAACTCAGCAACGCGCTGTGGACCATTGCCAAAGCAGTGAATATTCATCGACAAGAGGTTTCTGTGTGAATTTCAAGGTGTGGATGTGTGTGTGTGTGCGAATGTGTGTTTGGCTGAGTGAGCTTACAAGTGTACCTGCCGCAGTAGAGACTGAATCACACAAACATACCCGAACACACATATATATGTGAGCGCTCACACATATGTGTGTGTTTTTAGCCATTCATAATCTAGTTGTGTGTGTTTGTGTTCTGTCTGGCTGCATCGCTTTTGCTTTGAAGTCAACACCCGACCGGCAACAGACAACCCGCTAAGCAGCCTCCTAGGTCTCTCCTTGTTCCCACCCCTCCTGCCCTCCCCTCCTGCAACATTATAACTGTTCGAGGTTTGTGTTTAACGAGTTATTTTTGTGTGTGCAGATTCTTCTTCTCGTTCTTCGTGTTCTTCTATTCGAATACAAACATTAATTAAAATAATGAAATTAAAGTGTTCTAAAAGGCCTTATGGAATGGAAGGAAAGGGACGGGGTGGAGGAGGAGAGAAAAGCAGATCATAAAAGAAGGTCCGCATTGTAATGATGTCATTAAAGTCGTGAGCTTGTTGTATATTTTCTTCTCATTCATTCTTTCTTTTTTTCAAAATTACAAAATGCAATGAATATTCTTATTATAGAATTATGTATTTAAATTAAAAGCGAAAGAAAGGAAAGACAGGCCATATGTTGCTTAATAGCAATTGAAGTGAGTGCGATGCATACTTTTAGGGGTCATTGAAGGGATGGAGATATTTTTTCTTTCATATTTTTATACCCTTCACCACACTGTGGTACAGGGTAGTACGTCTTTGTGCATATGTTTGTAACAGGCAAAAATAATCGAGATAGACACATGGTTCCTTTTGAGAATATGCATAGAATCACTGTAAACGATTTAATGTAAACGGTCCCTATCTATCTTTCGATTTGCACGAAATTTGGTGCAGCTTAATCATTTAGGTGTAGAATAATGTCTGCCAAGTTTCGTGAAAATCGGTCCAGATTTAGATATAGCTCCCATATATAGTTTCGTCCGATTTCATGTAAATGGTGCACCAAAATCCCTATATATCCTTCGATTTGCACGAAATTTGGCATAACCTACTGAATTAAGCCTAGAGTGATGTCTGCCAAGTTTCGAGAAAATCGGTCCAGATTTAGATATAGCTCCCATATATAGTTTCGTCCGATTTCATGTAAATGGTGCCCCAAAGTCCCTATATATCTTTCGATTTGCCCAAAATTTGACATAACCTACTGAATTAAGCCTAAAGTGATGTCTGCCAAGTTTCGAGAAAATCGGTCCAGATTTAGATATAGCTCCCATATATAGTTTCGTCCGATTTCATGTAAATGGTGCACCAAAGTCCCTATATATCCTTCGATTTGCACAAAATTTGACATAACGTACTGAATTAAGCCTAGAGTGATGTCTGCCAAGTTTCGAGAAAATCGGTCCAGATTTTTTTTAGGGTTGGTTTCTGAGAGTGCTGCATACTTTTAGGGGTCATTGAATTGATGCAGATATTTTAAAATTTTTTAAACATAATTAAAATAATTGTAATAAAACATAATTAATTAAAAAATTTATCAGTATAAAAACTAGAGTAAAACAATATTGTTTCAGTTAGTTTGTATATGTGTACTGCATACTTTTAGGGGTTATTGAATTTTAATAAAGGGCGATGGTTTCAAATTTTTAATACGAAAACAATAATTTAATGGAGATTTGTCTATCAAAATTAATAGCTTGATGACACGGGGAATTTAAATATCGTTTTAATACGATGAGGGGTGCATACTTTTAGGCATCATTTAAAGGATGGAGATATTCTTTAAATGATAAAGTAATAAAAATAATTAAGAAATAAAATGAAAAACGTCAAATATTAAGAAAATAATAATTACTGCTTTTCAATGAGTATGTATGAGAGTGATGCATACTTTTAGGGTCCATAGAGTTTAAGAGGGGTAAATTGCTTTAATTTTTTGTTAAAAAATAATAATTTAATGGAAACTTGCCTATGGAATTTAATAGCTTTATTACACGGGGAATTTATATATTTTTATAATAAAAAAGGAATGGTACATATTATTAGGGGCCATTGAAAGATGGGAGATAGTTTTAAATACTTCATTGACATTATTACAAAATATGGTGTAAAATAGGAAAAATCTCAATTATTTGAAATTATATCAAATATGAAGCATACTTTTAGGGGCCATTGAGTTTAAATAGAGGGAGATGGTTACATTTTTTAATGAAAGACACAAATTTAATGGTCTTTCGATTTTAATAGTCGATGACACGGGGAATTTAAATATGGATTTTAATACAAATACAAGGTTTGGTGCATACTTTTAGGGATCATTAACAGAATGGGAGATATTTTCTAAATATTTTATCAAAATAATTAACCAGTAAGGAAAGTAGTTAAGTCGGACCGGGCCGACTATATGATACCCTTTACCACTTTGGGTATATTCAAGTGGTAAAGGGTACCTCGCATTTTTGAAGGACCATTGACATGAAGTTGGACTAAATGAAATATGTTATGTGTATTTATATGTGTCTGCAGACAGTTCAAATTCCAAGATGAGCTATATCGGTCCACGTTTGGGGTTCTTGAGTGCGCTCTTCAAGCGAATTCGCTGAAATTTGGTACAATGGATTCTTATTGGATACCAAATGTCTATACTAAAAATTATAAATGTCGGTTTACATATTTTTGATAGCCCCCATATAACAGTACCCCCAATTTTCGGTTGTTTGAGGTTTTTTAGCGCACATTTCAACCAAATTAGCTGAAATTTGGTACAATGGGCTCTTATTGGCAACATTAATCCACACACATGTCCAAGGTAATCTATGTAAAATTCCATTTCGTTAGGTCAGATTTAGATGCGTTTTAAATCAAGCTATTCATTATGCTACAAAACAGAGCGCTGCTCAAAATTTAATCTAATTTAGTGACCAGTTCATTATTTGGTGCACAATTATTAACATGAAGTCAGTCAGTATAACGTTGTGCAAAATTTGGTGTCAATCGAACAAACATGAAGAGTTTGGTGCACCATTCACCTAAAATTGAACGAAAATATATATGGGAGCTATATCTAAATCTGAACCGATTTCAATAAAACTTGGCGAACGTTGGGCTATACTAACGTTAGTACGTTGTGTAAAATTCCGTGCCAATCGGCCTAAATTTAACTCGTTGGTGCATCAGTTGTTCAAAATAGGACGATTATATATATGGGAGCTACATCTAAACCCGAACCGATTTCAATAAAACTTGGCACTCGTTGGGATGTTCTAACTTCAATATGTTATGCAAAATTTCGTGCCTATCGGCCTAAATTTGACTCTATAGTGCACAATTTGCTAACAATCGGACGAATATATATATATGGCAGCTATGTCTAAATCTGTACCGATTTCAATAACACTTGGCAAACGCTAACGGCTATACTAACGTTAGTGCGTTGTGCAAAATTTCGTGCCAATTGGCCTAAATATGACTCTTTGATGCACAATTTGCTAAACATCGGACGAAAATATATATGGGAGCTAAATCTAAATCTGAACCTATTTTCACCAATTTCAATAGAGTTCGTCCTTGGGTCAAATAAGTGACCTATGCCAAATTTCATCCAATTCGGATTATAAATGCGACCTGCACTTTGTTTACAATTTAATATGCAGACATGCATAAATCGACTCAGAACGTGATTATATGCATATTCTTAAAAGGAACCATGGACCTATCTCGTTTCGTTTTGCCTGTTACAAACATATCCACAAAGACATAATACCCTGTATCACAGTGTGGCTCAAGTATTTAAAATTATATAAAATATTATTTTTGCAATGGGTATGTATGAGAGTGATGCATACTTTTAGGGGCCATTGAGTTTTAATAGAGGGAGGTGATTACATTTTTTATAGAAAAACATTAATTAAATAGAGGCTGGTCTATCGATTTTAATCGCTTGATGACAAGGGGAATTTAAATGTGCTTGTAATACAAATACAAGGATTGGTGTATACCTTTAGGGGTCATTGAAGGTATGGGAGATATTTCTGAAAAAACCTTATTAAAATAATTAAGAAAAATGTTATATGGAAACGAATTTAAGCTGAATATAAATTATTATTTCTTCAATGGGATAGTTATAAGTGTGCTGCATACTTTTAGGTGTCATTGTGTTTAAATATAGGGACATGATTTCAATGAAACAAAAAAAAAAAAAAAATAAATGAAAAAACATGAGACTTGTCTATCAAAGCGTTCTATGATATATAATTCAATGAAATGTTTGATTTTTGTGTGATTTTTTGATAATTTTATTGCAATGTGAAATATGCAATGGGAAATATCTTTTAATATCTCATTATAATAATAGCAAAAATTTAATGCATTATATGAAGTATATAAAATGTATGCTAAATATTATTGTTTATGGATATATTCCGTTGAATTTAAATATATGGAGATTTTTGTTTTTATTATTTCTGTATACTTTTATTACTATTCTGTATACTTCATTGAGGAGAAAGGAGGGAGACAATTTAAAAATTGAATGGAAATTAAAATAAAAAAATTCAAATTATTAAAATATATTAAATTAAATTTTTTAATGGTTATGTTATAAGAGTACTGCATACTTTCAGGGTCCATTGAATTCAAATAGAGAGAGAGATGATTTCAAGTTCTTAATGCAATAAATTGATGAAGTCTTGCCTATGAAATTTATTTTTTCGATGACATGGGTATTTCTGTTCCTTTTTTAATACAATACAAATAGTGGTGCATAATTCTGGGCGTTATTGCATTATACAAATACAATGAGTGGTGCATACCTTTAGGAGTCCTTGAGTTTAAACCAATGTGGGTTTATAAAAAATTTAAAGGTGAAGGGACCTGATGTGCCTAAACATTTCTGACACCATAAGTGTAGGAAAATAGACAACTAAGGCAAGAAGACATATAAATATCGATTACATAGATAATGCCCAAATAAGACAAGTGGGGTTCATAATAGGTTTGATGCATAGTTTTGGAAGCGAATAAGAAATAAAAATCTCTTCTTTTTTTTAAAGAAGTTTTTCCACAACATTTTTTTTCGTGGATTTTTTTTAAAGAATTTTTCGACACCTTTTCATGGTTTTAAGGAGTGGATTTTTTTTTAAAGAATTTTTCGTGGATTTTTCTTTAAAGAAATTTTTGACCCGTTTTTAAAGTTTTTAGGCGTGGATTTTTCAAAGAATTTTTTTACACCTTTTTAAGGTTTTTAGGCGTGGATTTTTTTAAAGAAATTTTCGACACCTTTTCAAGGTTTTTAGGAGTGGATTTTTTAAAGAATTTGTCGACGCCTTTTAGTCGTGGGTTTTTTTAAAAAAATTTTTGACGCCTTTTAGGCGTGGGTTTTTTTTTTAAAAATTGTCTATGGATCACTCATGGCATATCTGAAATAATTATTTTTATAAAATTCGATGATAAAACCAGTGAGCGGAGCAGTATAGTCGGACGGGGCCGACCATACGATACCCTACACAACTACCACGAACTCTAACTTTCTGAGGATGTTTATTCCGAGTCTGAGTAATATTTCGTGATATTTGCCCCCTCTTGTCCGATTAGAGGTTAACAACACCTCTTCCTTACTATTTTCGAATATTCAGTTCAGTCCTTCTAATTACTTGTCCAGATTACCTTCACGGTGGGTTGTGTTGTGATTTTTGGATTATACTCTACTCGAAAACACACAAAAAATTATATTCTCCGTCCATTTCATCCCAAAATTTTAATCTGATCATCACCGAAAATTATAGGCGTTGTTCTTGACCATAACTGGAACCTCATGAACAATTTCAAAGCCATCAGCGCGATATTTCTCCCTCTAATGTGGTAATGGGTTACTAAATAATATCTGAATACGTAAGCACCTGTAAATATTTGACTGTAACTCCCACATCTGAGTAGATACATCACTATATTTGGTATCAATTTAAAGGCCAACCACTCCTCTTGGATATGCTATCAACTCCTGGAGTCTACATCCTCCAGGAGTAAATATATATGCCATAGAATTCAAATTTTTTCATTTTTCGCACAAAAGCCAGTGTCCATTTGACCCGCTAAATATTGACCGATCTTTACCAAAACAAGTATGCTTATTCTTTGATCTCCTTCTCGACGTAAAAATTCGAGATGTTTGGGCCATTATTGCAGCCTCTGGAGCGACCAGAAAATCCGACAAAAATTAGGTATTTGGCCCATTTCATCCCCTATATATTAAACGATCTTTAACAAAAACTATAGGGGCCTTCATTGGCCAGAACCCATCTTACATGCAAAATTTCGTGAATATTGGTCCATAACTGTGGCCGGTATCGTGTTTACAAATTATAATGGATGGACGGACGGACGGACGGACACACATGTCTAGATCGACTCAGCTAGTCGAGATATGACGATCGGTATACTTAAAGTTGGGTCTTGGACCAATATTTCGCGGCGTTACAAACTCTTGGGGCTGCACAAAGCTATAATACCCTAACGACATAGTTGTGTAGGGTATAATAATTTTCAGATTCCGAACGAAACATATTTTTTGCATGACTAAAAGATTCTCAAAATGGCCCAGTTAGATTTTAGACTACAATTTATGACTAAAATAAACAGAAGAACTTATTTAGAGGGTAAATGTGGACAGACAACCTTGTCTGCAGGCAGGTCAAGTTCGAAGATGGGATATATCGGTCCACGTTTAGACATAGCTACCATATAACAGTACCCCACAATTTTCGGTATTTTGAGGATCTTGGGCGCGTTTTTCAACCGAATACGTTGAAATTTGGTACATTGGGTTCTTATTGGGTACTTAATGTGGTAGCCCCCATATAATGGTACCCCTAATTTTCAGTAGTTTTGATAGTATTTTGCCACCGAATATGCTGTAATTTAGTATTTCTAGTTCTTAATAGGTACCAAATCTCTCCACAAAAAATTAGAAATATAGGTGAATTTTTTCGGATATCCCCCATATAAGGGTACCCCCCAATTTTCGGTATTTTGGGGTTCTTGAGCGCGTTTTTCAACCGAATACGCTGAAATTTGGTACATTGGGTTCTTAATAGGTTCCAAATCTCTCCACAAAAAGTTATGGATATAGGTCCATTTTTTCGGATAGCCCCCATATAAGGGTACCCCCTAATTTTCGGTATTTGGGGGTTCTTGAGCGCATTTTTTAACCGAATTTGCTGCAATTTGGTAATTTGTAGTCGTATATGGTAACAAATCCCTCTACCAAAAATTTTTAATATTCGCCCCCTTTCTGGGGTAGTCCCCATATAACCCCCTTTTTTTATATTAAAATAGTTATCTGATTTGTTTCGCGTTTTGAGTTTGGTTCTAAGACTCTATTGTAATCATTTCACCTGCGGAGGATAGAGAGATAAACAATTAGAACGTAAGGTTCGATAATGAACTATAGCCGCATTTAGACCTAGCCCCTGATTGGAAGTTCCAGAATTTGAACTTAGCTTGGAAGAAATAATAAGATGGGCAAAGTTCGGATTAAATCTAAATTTTCTGAAACGGATTTGGTCCAAAGAAACATGGGGTCTAGAACCAATATTTCGATGAGGCACATTTTCACCGTGTTAAAGTGTACACACCCTCATTAGCCATAAGGCTGAGGGTATAATTATCCTTTAAAATTTTCTAACATTTGTATTATGGTTTACATAATCCGTTTTTAGAAATGTCGGTATAGGTCCACTTTTTGGTGTGTTCCCTATATTATCATTTCTAGTACCTGTCAATATATCTATGGTGGAGGGTATCCAAAGTTCGTCGCGGCCGAACTTACCGCTTTTTCACTTGTTAAACTTTATTTTTAATATTTCTTGAATGGCCTTTCATTTTTCATCATCCTGCTCCACCTTTTTGCTCTTTTCTCCCCCTGTGTGTTGCAAATCTTCTGGCAATTTGTTGGGTCTTTCAGTCAAAACTTTCCATTTTAAGTAAATAATACTTTGAATGACATTTTGCTGTGTGTGTGTTGTTTTTTTTCTATTTTTGGAATTTTTATTTGAAAACTTTTTCACCCATATTTACATATAAGCTAGCAAAGCAATATAAACTAATAGAAGTAGTGGTGAGAGTAGTTCCTTTCATTTGCCAAAACTTCATCGTCGTCAAAGTAATGTCAATCTATGAAACCAAAACTAAGCAAACCCACAACATATGTGTGTGTGTGTGTGTTGTGCAGACGTGCGTATGTGTGCGTGCGTGCTTGCATATGGAGGGGTTTATGGTAATAACTACAACACTTATGCCAGCATAACAGAGTAATAGTTCTTCAAATATGAAAATAGCAACAGAATTTCTATTAAAATCCTGAATCCTTAACATCGTCATCAACATCTACGTCATTATCCCTATTGCTGTTTGGGAAATTTTCCATGGCCTTTGTAAACACAATTTTGTAAATTTGACATAAGTTGTTTGTTGTGTCGAATGAACGACCAAAACGAACCCTTTAAAGATTTGTCAAATATTAACATTCATTACATGCATACCGCACTTACACACAAGTGAGGGTGTCAAACACGCATATACACACTCACCCACACACCCACATAAATTCATATTTGGCACATCATAATTTTACCCCAAAAACCTTCATAAAATCTCAGAGTTTATTCTTTAAAATGTAAACAGTCTACTCAACATACATAAACACGCACACAAATACTCTCCCACTAACACTTATGCAATGGCTTCATCAAAGTGTCACATGGCATCTTAACTATATCATAATCATATTTACTTATATATAAATATACATGTGTGTATGTGTGTGTTGTGGTGTATGTAAATGTGTCATGCAATCCGGATGTTGAAAGGAAACCATAAGGATATCTTGTTTTTAGGTTGGCGGAGCATAGAACAATGTTTTTTTGTTTTCTGTAGATTCTGTAGGTAGATGTGTGTCTGTGTGTGAGTTAAGGATTAAAGTTGAAAGATGATACAATTAATAATTATATTAAAGAGTTAATTTAATTATTAAACAATGTGGACAAATTTTCAGAATTATCTCTAAACGAAAGTGAAGTGTCCCTTGGCGTATGATTAACGACATAAAGTATATGTGCTGGGGCATATGTGGGGTGGGGGGCGTATACGTACCGACACTACGTATACGTAATATAGTAAAATAATGTAAAATATTTTTTCAAGGGCCTACCTTAGGCGTGGATTTCTATACCCTACACAACTATGTTGTCAGGGTATTATAGCTTTGTGCAGCCCCAAAAGTTTGTAACGCCGCGAAATATTGTTCATATCTCGACTAGCTGAGTCGATCTAGACATGTGTGTCCGTCCGTCTATCCGTCTGTCCATTATAATTTGTAAACACGATACAGGCCACAGCTATGGACCTATATTCACGAAATTTTGCATGTAGGATGGGTTCTGGCCAATGAAGACCCCTATTGTTTTTGGGAAAGATCGGTTAATATTTAGGGGATGGAGAAGGTGATCGGGCCAAAGAATAAGCATGCCGGTTTTGATAAAGTTCGGTCAATATTTAGCGGGTCAAATGGACACTGACTTTTGTGTGAAAAATGACAAAATTTGTATTCTATAGACCAGAGAAGTTTATATTATATCCAAAAGGAGTGGGTGACCTTTAAATTAATACCAATTATATGGTTGTTTGTGCTCGGATGTGGGAGTTACACCTAAATATTTATAGGTATCTCCGTATTTGTATATTACTTAGTAACCCATAATCACTCTAGAGAGCGGAACTATAGCGCAGATCGCTTTGAAATCTTCCATGAAGTTCCAGTTATGGTCAAGGACAACGCCTATAATTTTCGGGGATGATCAGATAATAATTTTGAAATGAAGTGGGGCGAAGACTTTATATTTTGTGTTATTTTCGTGTCGATCTATAGACCACAAATGAAAGCCGAACATCACAACACCAGCCACGGTGAAGGGAATCTGGACAATAGATGTACTGAATACTCGTAATATTCGGAAAATATGTTAGTGTAAGGAAGAGGTGCTGTTTAACTCTAATCGGGCAAGAGGGTGCAAATATCACGAAATATTGCCCAGGCCCGCAAAAAATTTGAGTTCCGAAATTTGGCACAGGTCACTTATTTGGCCCAAGGACGAACCCTATTGAAATTGGTTCAGATTTAGATATAGCTCCCATATATATTTTCGTCCGATTTAAGGTAAATGGTGAGCCAAAGTCCCTAAATATCATTCGATTTGCATGAAATTTGGCACAGCGTACTGAACTGGGTCTAGCATGATGTGCGAAAAATCGGTTCAGATTTAGGTACAGCTCCCATATATATTTTCGTCCGATTTAAGGTAGATGGGGCACCAAAGTTCCTATATATCTTTCGATTTGGACGAAATTCGGCATAGAGTACTGAATTAGGTCCAGAATGATGTGTGCCAAGTTTCGTGAAAATCGGTTCAGGTTTACGTATAGCTCCCATATATATTTTCGTCCGATTTTATGTAAATGGTGCACCAAAGTCCCTAAATATCTTTCGATGTGCCCAATATTGGGCATGGCGTGCTGAATTACGTCTAGAATGATATTTACTAAGTTGAAAATCGGTTCAGATTTTGATATAGCTCCTATATATTCTTTCTTCCGATTTTATGTAAATTGTGCACTAAAGATCCAAGTTTTTTCCGATTGCCACACAATTCTGTACAATGAACTGTAGTTAATATAAACCAGTGAGCGGAGCAGTATAGTCGGACGGGGCCGACCATATGATACCCTACACAACTACCACGGAACTCTGACTTTCTGCGGATGTTTATTCCGAGCCTGGGCAATATTTCGTGATATTTGCACCATCTTGCCCGATTAGAGGTCAACAGCACCTCTACCTTACACTGAAATATTTTCCGAATATTACTAATATTCAGTGCAGCTCTTCTATTTACTTGTCCAGATTCCCTTCACCGTTTGTTGTGTGATGTTCGGCTTATAATTGTGGCCTATAGATGAACTCGAAAAAAAACACAAAAAAATAAGTTTTCGGTCCACATCATCACAAGGTTTTTATCTGATCATCACCGAAGTTATGGGTATAGTCCTTGACCATAACTGGAACTTCATGGAAAAATTCAGAGCAATAATTGCGGCCTCTGGAGCGACCTTAAAAATCCGACAAAAATTAAGTATTTGGTTCATTTCATCCCCTAAATATTAACTGATGTTTCCAAAGAACAATAGGGGCCTTCATTGGCCAGAACCGGTCCTACATGCAAAATTTCGTGTGGCCTGTATCGTGTTTACAAATTATAATGGACAAACGGACAGACACACATGTCTAGATCGACTCACCTAGTCGAGATATGATGATCAGTATACTTAAAGGTCGGTTTAGGATCAATATTTCGCAGCGTTACAAACTCTTGGGGCTGCACAAAGCTATAATACCCTGACCACATAGTTGTGTAGGGTATAATTAATCTCTGGCAAGTCTCGTTGAAATCGGTTCAGTTTTAGATGTAGGTGCACCAAACTCCTATCATTGTCCGATTGATATTTTTTTTAATTAATTTACATAATTTTGTCCCATTGCAGGGAGCAACTCTATATCTGACCAAATGAAAAATTTAGTATCGGCTGTAGAATGACATGTTTATGGATCCATCTTCATTTTACTGGTCCTTCAATAATGCGACGTCCGTTAGGATTTATCTGTTGAAAATATACCCAAAGTGGTGAAGGGTATCATATAGTCGGCACCGTCCGACTTTACTACTTTCCTTATTGGGTTTCCGTGCAAAAACATGCTATTCCGCCATTTTTCTATACAAAAACTTGCTATTCAGCAAATTTTCTATACGAAATCTTGCTATTCAGCCAGTTCTCCTTACGAAAATTTGTCATTCACCTAGTTTATAAATATTTTTTATATATTTTATTTATTTATATTTTATTTACGATTGTACTCCGTGACGTATACGTTGTGCCAGCACTCATTCGTCCCTAGAATTCGTCCCTAGAATTGTAAAGCCAAATTGTTGTAATTCTTTAAAAATAATTTATATTGTCGATGTCGGAAATTTTCAATTACACTTTAATTTAATTTTGGGCCAATTACTTACATTCTGAATTGTAAATCTTCTTTTTATATTTGTGTGATTACAACATATATTACATCATGTCAAATTTTATTTGTTTTATGTCAAACAGAATCATTTGCATTTTTTTCTCTTTCTCTCTTTCTCTTCTCTTCTTCATTTCATCTGGCTTTTGTTATTATTTTGTAGTTTAACGAAAAAGTTTTTGGCATTCTTCCGTTTTTTTTTAATATCAGTTGTGTAAATTTCATGTTGAAAATTTCACATTTTCACAATGTAAATCTCACAATGCACGAGAAAAAACACATATCCTCGCACACATACATACAAATATATACACACACACATATATTTCCCCAATAACACACATTGAGGTAGGATGTAGTTGCAGACAATGCCAAAGAATTGCAGACAAACAGACAGACTAAACGTAGTCACCCCATTTCCAGCCAGTCACTCAGTCAGCTAGTCAGCCGAGTTGGTTGTAAGTTTATTATTTGACACAAAGTGAAAAAGTTGTCTCAACTGAGAGAGAAAAAAAGTTTTTTTTTTCTGCTGCTGCTGCTGTTGTTTAAACAATAAATAGTACATGACTGAGTGACTGACTGAGTGGCTGGCTGCCTGCCTCAAAAAAACGGGGATTGAGGGTAACCGAGAAAATACCAACAACAACTATTACCTTTAGTTTTTCTTCTCATTCTGCTAGTCATGGAAAAATCAACAAAAGATAGTTTTTGAGGTAATTTGTTGTCAACTAATTTCCAAATGTAGCTGAAAATTTGCCATAATAGCAGGGGATTGAAAAGATTGTAGAAAATTAATTCTGTTGATATGAAACAAAAAATAAAGTTTTGGAAACTTTATAATAATTAATTTCCAGCAATGAAATAAATACGGCCATGGAATGCTCCAGGGGAGCGTATGAGCATTGAAAATAATTTCTGTGATGCGGTATTGCGTATAAGTGCCGACACAATGTATACGCTCCGGAGTACTTATGGATTCAATTGAAAATTATTATGTGGCTCCCTAAAAAAATAAAATCCACGCCTTATGTGGCTTTTCAGAGGAAGATGGAATTCCTGAATAGAACAGCGTCAATGCCAGGTAATGATACTGAGAGGGAAGAAACAATAATTATGGAAAATAAAAGAAAACATGGACGGCCAAAGTTAGCTAGAACTCGGCATATGGGCAGACCTCGAATAGTGTATTGCACGGAAAACGGACAAGAAATGATCAATTCGATTATAGAAAATCAAGAAACAGTTAACGAAACATTAAATTCGGAGAATGCAGAAATGTGGAAGGAAAGCAATGTCAGCAAAGTCCTGTGGACAAAAACGTCGAGCTTAAAGAAAGATTTCCTGGCGCGTCGGTCTAATGAGCAGTTTTTCCAATTTGAAAGACCATTTTCGGCAATGTTGCCTTCGACTTGGTCTTTCCATCGTATAAGTGGCCTTCCCCTTCTGCGTGAACCATCAGCTGGTTCGCTTTTATATGCCTTCTGGGCTGGGGCATCTTCATACATTCTCACAGCAAGACCTAGCCATCGTAGTCGCTGCAGCTCAATACGTCTAACAATGTCGATTTCCGAGAATAGCTGGTACAACTCATGGTTCATTCGACGGCGATATTCACCGTCAACGCAGATCGGCCCATAGATCTTTCGGAGAATTTTTCTCTCAAACACTCCAAGACATGCCTCATCTGATTGCGTAAATACCCATGGTTCAGATACATATAACAGCACGGGTAGTATCAGCGGTGGCCTTGCTTATGAGTTGTTTGCTCAGACCATAGTAGCATCGGTTGGCCATCACAATCCTTCTCCGAATTTCAAAACTGATGTCATTCGTTTTATTTATGGCGGTACCAAGGTATATAAAATCATTGACTACCTCGAAGCTGTATTTCTCAAGTTCCACAGTTGCAGTTCTCAAGTTCCACAGTCCGAGTCTACTGACTTGGCAGACACCTTCTCAATTTGTTCAAAGGTGGCTGTTACCGCTCTCAATGTTCGACCCATTATGTCGATGTCATCGGCGTAGGCGAGTAACTGGTGTTGTTTGGTGTACAGAGTGCCATTTCTGTTCACTTTTGCCTCTCGTATGACCATTTCCAGCAGGATGTTAAAAAAGTCACACGACCAATTATCGCCTTATCTGAATCCTCGTTCGGTATTAAAGGGCTCCGAGAAGTCCTTTCCGACTTTAACTGCTGATTTTGTGCCTGTTATAGTTATCCTGTATAGCCGAATTAATTTTGCAGTAATGCCAAACGCAGACATGGCTTTATACGCGGCTTTATAGTCGACGAAGAGGTGGAATGTTTCGATGTGTTTTTCGTAAGTTTTTTTTTCCAGGATTTGGCGCAGAGTGAAAATCTGGTCAATGGTGGATTTACCAGGTCTGAAGCCACATTGGTATGGTCCAAAAATGTCATTGACCATTGGCTTCAGTCGTTCACACAGTACGCTGGACAGCTTTTTATATGCGATGGGAAGGAGACTTATTCCTCTATAGTTGGCACATATCGTCTTGTCTCCTTTTTGGTGCACTATAATGGTACTGGTTTATTGAAATGTGAAAAGGAATGTTTTAATATGAACACTAAGGCATATCAAAGATTGATTGGTGCATTAATATATTTGGCAGTCATAACGAGACCAGACCTTATCCATGTTGTTGCGAAACTTTCACAATATAATTCTCACCCGCATAAAGAGCATATGCAAGCTGCGAAACATATCCTGAGATAAATGTAAACGACCGAAAATCGTTTTCAGGTCACATAATATTTTTCTCGGGTGGTCCCATTGCTTGGGAATCTTGAAAGTAGAATGTGGTGGCCATGAGTACAATGGATGCAGAGTACATTGCTCTTTGCCAAGGAGCTAAAGATGTCGTGTTTCATCGTGGATTATTACGTTAAATGGGTTTTGAAGACTACGTGGTACATCCATCTCAAATTTACTGCGATAACCAAGGAGCTCAGTTCATTAGAGTTAGGTATTTCCGCAACGAACTAGTTCATTGGAACTATTCCGAGAAAGGCACAATCGGAACTAGTTCCAACTCTTTAATTAATATAGTTCATTTTTCTGATCTCGTTCCTTTATTTCCATATTTTTCATTCGAGAGATTCAAAGGAACTATGTAGGAGTCGGAACTATAAAAAGCAAAGGAACTATTTGGAGCAAAGGAACTATATGGAGCATAGGAACTACATTAAGGAACTAGTTCCTTTTTAAAAAAGGAACGAGAATGATCGATCCGCTACGTGAACTAGATTGTCCAACTCTACAGTTCATGGTAAAAACCAAACAGAACGGAAGAAATTCAAACATATTGACATACGTTCCCACCACATACGGAAAAGTATAAAGCCAAGGATATCGATGTTAAATATTTGACTTCTGATAAGAATGCGGCAGATATTTTAACAAAGGTTTTAAATATGCAAAAACACTTGAATGGTTGTAAAGTCATGATTGTTCTTTTCTTCTCTTGTCACAAGTCGTAACATATAGACCTACACTTAAATCCTTGAATTCAAACAACTTGTCTTTTATTTTTTAAATATTTTTAAAAAAATCCAAGTCTAATTTGACTTCATGAAAAAAATATTTTTTTTTAAAATCCAAGCCCATGGTAGCTTCTTGGAAAAAATATGAATAATGATATAAGCTATGGTCCACCATTTCGTATAATTATTGACATTATGTATACGATGCATAGTCATGGTAATTATGACGTATACGTGGTGACAGTAGTCATACGCACACCCTTTCAATATTAATAATTTTTTTTGAGAAAAACGGACGAAATATAAAATTCCCCGCCTTGAAATAAATATTTTTTTAAAATCTACACAAGATGTGGCTCTTGGAAAACCTATTTTTAAAAATTCCGAACATTCCGATTAATGAAAATTGTGCCTCTCTGTTTGAAGAGAAAGCAATAATTTGTGTCAAGTCCTTAGTCCTCTATATGCTGGTCTCTGTTGTGAGGGTATATACAAAACGCCATAACAAATGGCAACATTAATTTCATTTCTCATTTCATTCATCCATTTCGAAACTGCCTGCATGTATGCCATGTCTGTCTGTATATCTGTCTCCTCACCAAACAAAATGAAAACAGGAATTATTTAAATATCTCGCCTGTCTCATTTCGGAGGAGATCTTTGTACTTTTGCATAATAAAATTTACAAATTGAAATGCGAAAGTCTTCTTATTATGTGATAAAAAAAGTTGTCAAACTATGGGCATGGGATTGGTAGGTGCTATCTTGGGCACAGAAACTACATAGGTTTTGAATTTGCAATTTTCCAGAATTTTTTTCATGTTAGCTACGCATTCAATTTGTGCCTTGAAACTTAGGGTTTCTTCTTTCCAAATTTGCCCACCTCTGTCTGAATGTAATATAATGCCAAAGAAGAAGTAGAAGAAAAAACCCGAATATCCCGTAAAGCTTAGTTAATGATAATGATTTCAACACCATTTACAAAAACGAACGAACGAACTTGCCGGCAAATAATTCGCATAACAAGGCGTTCGCAACAAATAAATTCAAAAATTACCGACAGTGAAAGTGGAAGTGAAAGCCGTAACATCTGTAACGACAACAATGCCGAGGAACACCTTTGACGAAATTTTGAAAAGGAAAAAAAAATCGTCACAAATAACACGGCATACCAACTAGGCTAAATATCTGGCCCCCCCACTCGTTCCTCAAGCAATTTTGAAAGACAAATATCCCGCAGAACCATGACAATGACAGCAGCAACAACCTAACAAGCAGCCTCTCAAGAAGAAGAGAAAAAAGAAAAACCCGGTGAATAAATGTGACAATAAAACAACACACCAATAACTGGCATTCATTTTCCAGCAGCATTGGGGGGAAAAAGGAAAGACCTCCTCCGCAGAGTGTCACACTCAACCTCGACACTGTGTGTGTACAAAACAAAAGATACGACAATATCTGTCTCAACATAGGCCTAAGGGATATGTTTTGCCTTTAATGTTGAGAATTCGTTTTTGTTTTGTTGGAATGCAAACTTTTTCCATAAATACCGTCAACTTGTTTCGGAATAAAGAAATACATAATTTATGTTAAATAAATCAATTTAAGTCAAACAGATTTCGAAATTGAATTTTTCGAAACTCAAATATCACAGATTATTTGAAGAAATTGTGTTCAATATAAATTTTTTATAAATGAAATATGCAAAAATTCGTTAAAGAAAAAGATACATATTTAAATTCCTGATATTTCTACTATGAGGTCAGGGTGGCGTATACATGGCGACAATAGTCATACGCACCGCTTTACAACATTAATAACACATAGAGGACAGTAGCAACACGTAATGTGATGGGGAATTATCGGGAGAAAAGGAGAGAGGAGAAACGTATTTTCAGAAAACAGAAGAAAGGACAAGAAAAACGTGAGCGTGAGCAAATCGAGATTTACAGGAGTCACAATGAAGTCCGGAAATTTTACCAACGAGTAAAACACCAATCCGAAGTTTTTTGTGCAGGCACATCCTCCTGTAGAGGTAAAGGAGGGAACCTGGTGACAAATACAGACAGCGTGTTGAGGATCTGGAAGGAGCATTTTGAAAAGCTTCTGGTATCAAAAAGGGCGGTGAAGTGGATACCCCAGAACCAATAAGAGATGATGGTATAGAGTGTATACCAGTTAAAGTCGGAAAGGACCTAAGGGAAATTGAATTTTTCTGAACTCCAAGATCACAGATTATTTGAAGAAATTGTGTTCAATATATATTTTTCATAAATGAAATATGCAAAAATTCTTTAAAAAATTATATATACATATTTAAATTCCTAATATTTCTACTATTAGGTCAGGGTGGCGTATACATGGTGACAATAGTCATACGCACCCCTTCACAACATTAATAAGACATATTTGTTAAGGACAGTAGCAACACATAATGTGATGGAGAATTATGGGGAGAAAAGGAGAGAGGAGAAACGTGTTTTCAGCAAATCGAGATGTACAGGAGTCAGAACGAAGTCCGGAAATTTTACCAACGAGCAAAACACCAAAGAGAAGGTTTTGGTGCAGGCACATCTTCCTGCAGAGATGAAGAAGGGAAACTGGTGACAGATACAGACAGCGTGTTGAGGATCTGGAAGGAGCATTTTGAAAAGCTTCTGGTATCAAATAGTGGCGGTGAAGGGGATAATTTCGAACCAATAAGGGATGATGGTATAGAGTGTATACCACCTAGGCCATAAAAGCAATTAATCGGCTAAAGAACAATAAAGCAGCAGGAGCCAACGGGTTACCAGTCGACTTGTTTAAGACTGGTGGTCAGATGCTGGTCAGTAGCATTCACCAACTGATTAGTACAATTTGGCTAGAGGAATGCATGCCCAAGCTGATTGGAACCTCAGCATCCTGTGTCCCGTGCACAAAAAAGGAGACAAGACGATATGGAATAAGCCTTCTTCTCATCGCATATAAAGTGCTATCCAGTGTGCTGTGTGAACGATTGAAGTCAATGACATTATTGGAACAGACCAATGCGGCTTCAGACCTGGCAAATCCACTATTGACCAGATTTTCACTCTGCACCAAATCCTGGAAAAGACCCACGAAAAACACATCGACACATACCACCTATTCGTCAACTATAAAGCTGCATTCGACTCGAGCTCTATCCGTTCATAGGTGTTTAAAGCCATGTCTACGTACGGCATTCCTGAAAATTTAATACGGCTATGCAGGATAACTTTAAGTGGCACAAGATCAGCAGTTAAAGTCGGAATGGGACCTATCGGAGCCATTCAATATCGAACGAGGATTCAGACAAGGTGACAGTTTGTCGTGTGATCTTTTTAACATCCTGCTGGAAAAGGTCATACGAGAGGCAAAGGTGAACAGAAATGACACTCTGTACACCACACAACAGCACATGTTACTCGCCTACGCCGCCGATGACATCGATATAATGGGTCGAATACTGAGAGCGGTAACAGCCGTCATTGGCAGCCCTATCCGTTCATAGGTGTTTAATGCCATGTCTACGTTCGGCATTCCTGAAAAATTAATACGGTTATGCAGGATAACTTTAAGTGGCACAAGGTCACCAGTTAAAGTCGGAATGGACCCTTCAATACCGAACGAGGATTCAGACAAAGTGACAGTTTGTCGTGTGATCTTCTTAACATCCTGTTGGAAAAGGTCATACGAGAGGCAAAGGTGAACAAAATCGCACTCTGTACACCAAACAACACCAGCTACTCCCCTACGCCGATGACATCGACATAATGGGTCGAACATTGCGTGCGGTAACAGCCACCTTTGAACAAATTGAGAAGGAGTCTACCAAAGTGGCAGTCTGGCAGTAAACGACGAGAAGACCAAGCTGATGGTATCAACGCGCAAGACGTCCAGTAGTCTCGGAATCGAACTGTGGAACTTGAGATCTACAGCTGTGAGGTAGTTAAAGATTTTATATACCTTCGTACCGCCATAAATAAAACGAATGACATCAGTTTTGAATTTCAGAGAAGGATAGTGATGGCCAACCGATGCTACTATGGTCTAAGTAAGCAGTTTAGAAACAAGGTCACCTTCCGCCGGACCAAACTCACACTTTACAAGATGCTGATACTACCCGCCGTGCTGTTATATGGATCTTAAGCTTGGGTTCTTCCGCAAGGAGATGAGACAGCTCTTGGAGTGTTTGAGAGAAAATTTCTCCGAAAGATCTATGGGCCGATCTGCGTCGACGATGCATATCGGCGTCGAATGAACCACGAGCTTTACAATTTATACGCGGACATCGGCATAGCCAGTCGTATTGAACTGCAGCGACTACGATGGCTAGGCCATGTTCTGCGAATGAATGAGAATGCCCCAGCCCAAAGGCATATAAAAGCGAGCCTACTGATGGTTGTCGTAGAAGGGCAAGCTCACGAATAAGATGGAAAGAGCAAATAAATGGAAAATCGTTAAAAAAATCCGCAAGTTATGTAGACACTTGAAAAAATATTTAAGAAATCCACGCCTTATATTATGGGTCTAAAAAAATATTTATGAAATCCACGCCTTATATTATGGGTCTAACATGGGTCTAAAAAATATTTATGAAATCCACGCCTTATATTATGGGTCTAACATGGGTCTAAAAAATATTTAAGAAATCCAGGCCTTATGTTATGGGTCTAACATGAGTCTAAAAAAATATTTTTAAAAAATCCACTCCTTATGTAGAATCCTAATTTTTTTGAAAAATATCCAACCCTTTATGCGGCTCCCTAAAAAATATTTTTAAAAAAATCCACGCTTTATATTAACCTTTAAAAAAATATTTAAGATCCCTATTGATCTAAAAAAACAAAATATTTCTGTGGTACATTATTGCGTATGAGTGCTGACACAGCGTATACGCTTCGGAGTACTCCCGCTATTTTCGCGTATGAGTGCTGACACAACGTATACGCTCCGAAATAGTTTCATAATTAGCCTTTATTCCCTTGCAAATTTATTGAAAGAAATATTTCAGATTTTGATCTGCTCAGAATTCCTATTCAAAGTCAGGGGTTATTTGACCCACTAAATATTGACCCATCTTTATAAAAACAAGCATGCTTATTCTTTGACCCGATCCCGCTCTCCATGTAAAAATTCGTGATGTTTGGACCATTATTACAGCCTCTGTAGAGACCAGAAAATCAAACAAAAACAGTTTTTGGTCGATTTCATCACATATATATTAACCAATCTTTACCCAAAACAATAGGGGTCTTCATTGGCCAGAACCCATCCTACGTGCAAAATTACGTGAAGGTTGATCCATAAATGTGGCATGTATCGTGTTTACAAATTATAATGGACGGACGGACACACATGTCTACATCGACTCAGCTAGTTGAGATATGACGATCGGTATACTTAAATGTGGGTCTAGGACCAATATTTCACGGCGTTACAAACTCTTGGGGCTGCACAAAGCTATAATACCCTGATACCAAAGTTGTGTAGGGTATAAAAATCTACACTTAATGTTATCCCTAGAAAAAATATTTTTAAAAAATCCCCGCCTTGTGTAGCTTCTTAAACAAAAAATATTGAAAATCAAAATCTTATGTCTACACTTGAAAAATTCAATCTTCTTATTGATATTTAAAATCTATTTCTATGGTACATTATTGCGTATGAGTGCTGACACAGCGTATACGCTTCGGAGTACTCCCGTTATTTTTGCGTATGAGTGCTGACACAACGTATACGCTCCGGAATAGTTTCGTAATCACTCTTTAATTCCCTTACAAATTTATTGAAAGAAATATTTCAGATTTCGATCTGCTCAGAATTCCTATTCAAAGTCAGGGTCTATTTGACCCACTAAATATTGACCCATCTTTATCAAAACAAGCATGTTTATTCTTTGGTCCGATCACCTTCTCCATGTAAAAATTCGCGATGTTTGGACTATAATTACAGCCTCTGTAGAGACCAGAAAATCAAACAAAAACAGTTTTTGGTCCATTTCATCCCATATATATTAACCGATCTTTACCCAAAACAATAGGAGTCTTCATTGGCCAGAACCCATCCTGCGAGCAAAATTTCGTGAAGATCGCTCCATAACTGTGGCCTGTATCGTTTTTACAAATTATAATGGACAGACGGATGGACACACATGTCTACATCGACTCAGCTAGTTGAGATATGACGATCGGTATACTTAAAGGTCTTGGACTAACTTTTCGCGGCGTTAAAAAATCTTAGGGCTGCACAAAACTATAATACCCTGACAACATAGATGTGTAGGGTATACAAATCTACACTTAATGTTATCCCTAGAAAAAAATATTTTTAAAAAATCTCCGCCTTGTGTAGCTTCTTAAACAAAAAATTTTTGAAAATCAAAGTCTTATGTCTACCCTTGAAAAATTCAATCTTCTTTTTGATATTTAAAATCTATTTTTGTGGTACATTATTGCGTATGAGTGCTGACACAGCCTATACGCTTCGGAGTACTCCCGGCATTTTTGCGTATGAGTGCTGACACAACGGATACGCTACGGAATAGTTTCGTAATTACCCTTTAATTCCCTTACAAATTTATTAAAAGAAATATTTCAGATTTCGATCTGTTCAGAATTCCTATTTATTATAGCCGACACATTCCTCACCAAATCCAGGTTGTGCGTAGTTTCACCTAGTGCTCGTGACTCTGTACAAATATTCCGCAAATTTACATAGTCACTTCTTCTCCTCCACTGCCATACCACACATTCCGACAATTGCTACTTATTCTGTTGCCACGACAGATACTTGAGTTGCTTATTTAAGATCTGGTCTGGCTTGTCAACAACTGCTAACTGGGCTGGGTGTTTATAGAACAACAACAACGTTGCCACAGATGTGCAGCGACCATGGATTCCTCGAGTAGTGTCACGGCATTATTTGCGCATTACATACGTACGCACTCATTCACGCACGCACGAACTCTTTTACCATACTTACTTCTGGATGGATGTCGAGTGGCATAAAACAATGTAAGTGAAAATAAGTGGCGGTACTCCTTTTACTTCTGTTATCGTTGTTCGAATTACCGGCAATGTCAATTACATGCAAATGATGCACCATAAGGAGTTTTTCCCTTTTTCTTAACCTCTTCTTTTATCACATTCAATTGTCACGATATTTTGTTTTCCCCTGCCATTCCGACGCGACCCTTCCCTTAGCTATGTGACATTGCCTGAGGCAGTATCGCCACATTTTAATGGCAATTGTTATGGTAGGCGTTTATTGACTGACAGACAGAAAAAACGGGGTGAGAGGTATTAACATGGCTGGAATGTCATGTCTTGAAGGTGATTTGTTTGTTAGCACCCCAGATATCTCATTAGAAAGAGTAGAACAGAAAGAGAGAAAACCCCCCAACAGCTTCTTAAGGTCCCGCCATGCCAGTCAGGGTACTTCAAAAGCACTACAGCTACAGTGAAAGACACAGCAGTTGTCAAGAATGCCACATGTTGTTTTTTAAGAAAAAAAAAATGGAGGCTGGCAACCGAACAGGCAGAATCATGTCAAGTTAGACTGTTGGAGAAAGGAAAACATACACACACACACTAGAAAAACAAAAGAAGTTAAGAAGTAGAACCTTCTAACATGAAACGGAGAAGACGACACCGACGACGATGAGCACTCACAAACGTTTGTCTATTAGGACACCTTAAAGTTGTCATAAACATATCATGGGACCAAGCAAAACAACAACAAAAAAGTAACAACAAAGGCACGCCAGAGACAATAAGGACACTTGTGGAAGTCATAAACAATGGGCGAGGATGATCATACATAAGATGGTAGGTAATTTATTCAAGGTGTTAGCCGAAGGGAATGGTAGGGTGGGGGAAGGTTGTACTAAATTAAATTTAAGTAACTTGTGGTTGCGAAATAAAATTTGATTAATATGTAGCTGTCTTTTAAATAAAAACCGTTTTAATTAAGGATTTTATTTTGATGGCCCCTGGAGCGTATACATAGTGACAGAACTTATACGCCACAATGTACCAACAAGAAATCTCTTTTAATTACTCTCATTAAATATATTTTATCAAGGTTTAAGGCTTGGTTTTTTAATATTATTTATGGAGCTATACTAGGCGTGGACTTTTTGAAGATATTTTATGGAGTCCCCATAAAACGTAAATTTTTACAAAATATTTGTTCAAGTTCTCCAGGGTGTATACGTGGTGTCATCACTCATACGCAATAAAGTACCAAAAAAATTATTTATTTTTGGAATATTTTTTCGGATTACATTTTAAGAAACCAGTAAAGTTTTAGTCGCAAAGCTGCAAACACTACAGATAGCAGAAGCCTACTCCGCTCAACTCAACCCAACTGCTTGACGAAAGCACCCCTTGGGATCTATATCCAAATCTGAATCGATTTTCAAGAACTTTCACACACATCATTCTAGACGCAATTCAGTATGCTATGCCAAATTTCGTGCAAATCGGAAGATATATGGGGTCTTTGCCACACCATATACCTTAAATCGGACGAAAATATATATGGGAGCTATATCTAAATCTGAACCGATTTTCACGAAACTTAGCAGACATCATTCTGGACCTAATCCAGTACCCTATGCCAAATTTCGTGCAAATCGAAAGATATATGGGGTCTTTCTCACACCATATAACTTAAATCGGACGAAAATATATATGGGAGCTATATCTAAATCTGAACCGATTTTCACGAAACTTAGCACACATCATTCTGGACCTAATCCAGTACGCTATGCCAAATTTCGTGCAAATCGAAAGATATATAGGGACTTTGGTGCCCCGTTTACCTTAAATCGGATGAAAATATATATGGGAGCTATATCTAAATCTGAACCTATTTTCACGAAACTTAGCAAACATTATTCTGGACCTAATTCAGTACCCTAAGCCAAATTTCGTGCAAATCGAAAGATATATAGGGACTTTGGTGCCCCGTTTACCTTAAATCGGACGAAAATATATATGGAAGCTATATCTAAACCTGAACCGATTTTCACGAAACTTTGCACACATCATTCTGGACCTAATTCAGTACGCTATGCCAATTTTCGTGCAAATCGAAAGATATTTAGATACTTTGGTGCCTATATCGGACGAAAATATATATGGGAGCTATATCGAAATCTGAACCGATTTTCACCAATTTCAATAGGGTTCGTCCTTGGGCCAAATGAGTGACTTGTACCAAATTTCATTCAAATCGGATCATAAATGCGTCCTGTACTTTGTTTACAATTTAACATGGACAAATAGACGGACGGACGGACATGCATAAATCGACTCAGAAAGTGATTCTATGCATATACTCAAAAGGAACCATGTGTCTATCTCGTGGTAAAGGGTATAAAAACGTAAGCGTGAGCAAATCGAGATGTACAGGAGTTAGCATGAAGTCCGAAAATTCTACCGACGAGTAAAACACCAAGCCGAAGGCTTTGGTGCAGGCACATCCTCCTGTAGAGATAAAGAAGGAAACCTGGTGACAGATACAGACAGTGCGCTGAGAATCTGGAAGGAGCATTTGTGGTATCACATAGTAGCGGTGAAGAGGATACCCCAGAACCAATAATAGATGACGGTATAGAGTGTATAGCACCTAGCTAAGATGAAGTCAGAATAGCAATTAATCGGCTGAAGAATAATAGCCGAACTATTCAAGACTTGTGGTCAGATGCTCCTGGTATAGAGTATGCACCAGCTGATTAGTACGATTTGGCTAGAGGAAAGCATGCCCAATGATTGGAACCTCAGCATCCTGTGTCCCGTACACAAAAAAGGAGACAAGACGATATGTGCCAACTATAGAGGAATAAGTCTTCTTCCCATCGCATATAAAGTGCTATACAGTGTGCTGTGTGAACGATTGAAGCCAATGGTCAATAATATTATTGGACCATACCAATGAGGCTTCAGATCCACCATTGACCAGATTTTCACTTCGTACCAAATCCTTGAAAAACCCCACGAAAAAACACATCGACACATTCCACCTATTCGTCGACTATAAAGCCGCATTCGACTCGAGCCCTATCCGTTCAGAGGTGTATAAAGCCGTGTCTGCGTTTGGCATTCCTGCTAAATTAATTCGACTATGCAGGATAACTTTAACAGGCACAAGATCAGCAATTAAATGCGGAAAGGACCTCTCGAAGCCCTTTAATACCGAACGAGGATTCAGACAAGATGATAGTTTGTCGTGTAACCTTTTTAACATCCTGCTGGAAAAGGTCATACGAGAGGTAAAAGTGAACAGAACAGTTACTCGCCTACGCTGATGACATCGACATAATGGGTCGAACATTGAGAGCGGTAACACCCATCTTTGAATAAATTGAGAAGAAGTCTGCCAAAGTGGATCTGGCAGTAAACTACAAGAAGACCAAGCTGATGGTATCAACGTGCAAGACGTCCAGTAGACTCGGTCCAACTTTGGAACTTGAGGTCGACAGCTTCGAGGTAGTCAAAGATTTTATCTACCTTGCTAACACCATAAATAAAACGAATGACATCAGTTTTGAAATTCGGAGAAGGATAGTGATGGCCAACCGATGCTACTATGGTCTGAGCAAACACCTCCCGCCAGACCAAACTCACACTCTACAAGACACTGATACTAGCCGTGCTGTTATATGGATCTGAAGCATGGGTACATACCCAAGCTGATGAGGCCGCTCTTGGAGTGTTTGAGAGAAAAATTCTCCAAAAGATCTATGGGCCGATCTGCGTTGACGGTGAATATCGCCGTCGAATGAACCATGAGTTGTACCAGCTATTCTCGGACATCGAAATTGTTAGACGTATTGAGCTGCAGCGCCTACGTTGGCTAGATCATGTTGTGAGAATGGACGAAGATGCCGCCCAGCCCAGAAGGCATATAAAAGCGAACCAGCTGATGGTTCACGCAGAAGGGGAAGGCCACAAATACGATGGAAAGATCAAGTCGAAGACAACATTGCCGAAAATGGTCTTTCAAATTGGAAAAACTGTGCAAAAGACCGACGCGCCTGGAAATCATTTCTAAGCTCGGCTCATGGAACGAAAATTCTGTCACAAGCCAACTAAGTAAGTAAGTACATAGGGTGAATTTTCTAAACCAAATTTGTTTAATTTCTCCGTTTTCTCTCAAAAAAAAAAATATTAACGTTGAAAGGGTGTGCGTATGACTACTATCACCACGTATACGCCATGATTACCATGACCATTTATCGTATACATAGTGCCAATAATTATACGCAATGGTGGTCCATAGCGTTGTAAATATTTTTTCAAAAAGCTATCATGAGCTTGGATTTTTTAAGGGACCATGTAAGGGGGTGGATTTTTTAAAAATATTTTTAGGGAGACAAGTAAGCCGGGTTAAGGGTTAACATAAAGATTTTTAAAAATATTTTATAAGGAGTCCCCATAAAACCTAAATTTTTAAAAATATTTGTTTAGGAGTCCCCATAAAACGTAGATTTTTTTAAAATATTACGAAAGTACTCCAGGTTGTATACATTGTGTCACCACTCATACGCAATAACGTACCAAAGTAGTAATTTCCTTATGGATTGTTTTTACGGATTACATTTATGAACCCAGTACCGTTTTAGTATTTAAATTGTTCCTAAATTTCTCCCCTAATGCGTGTTTTCAAAACAATTCACATTTTAATTCAATTTAAACGCATATCAATCGTAAAAAAGAAAAAGTCCTCCAAAACAATTGTTAATATCCTTAAATAGTTTCGCCCTCTTGTTTTATTTACTAAAATTCCTGAAAGTTATTTGTTGCTGTTTTTTTTCGTTCAGATATTTTCCGCATTTTTGTCTCTGTTACAAACTAGCGAGAAGCACACACACACACTCTCACCAACACAACAGAAACATTTTTAGTTTTTAGGGAAAAAGTTTTGTTTTGGCCATCGAGGAGGTTAACTTGCTAACATGGCTATCATTGTACGACGGTCTCATATCCCTCCCCCGAGGGAGGGGTGTTCAACTGTGCAGCTCAGTGATTTTTGAGTGTAAAATAGATAAAATTCTAAAACAGTTTTTTGTCTGTCTGTCTGTCTGTCCGGTTAATTCACATTTGGCTGCTTACTGGCAATGCCGTTTTAGAGTTGAAGTTGTTGCTGTTTTTTGTTTTTCAGTTTTGTTTTAATTGTTTTTAACTTAACTTAACAACAACAACAAAATCCCTATTTCCTGTTAATTGCTAAACGATTTAAGGGGTTCTGGCATTTGAAAAAAAATAAAAAGTTTTTTTTTATTTTAATTGTTTTTGTTGGGCATAAAGTTTTTGCCCGTTGTGTTCCAGCCATCATAACATATGAATTAGTGGAGAGGGGTGCTGAGAGGAAAATATTTTTATGTTCTGCCATTGTTCGTCCTTTTAATGCAGCTGCAAAAAACAAATTGGAACAGACAACAAAAATTTTAATTTTTTTCTTTGTTTCCAATCCTATTTAGAATTTTAAATGCTCGTGCCGAAGCCAATTAACAAATTCCCAAATTAAAAAAAAAAAAAAAAAAAAAAAAATAAAAATTCTATAGAACAAAAGCGGATTATTGATGTTGTATGTTAATGGCTTTTAAAAATATTCATATGTTCCGCTCTCTCCCTCCCTAATGGGGAAATGGTTATGATATCCGTTAATTATGGTTTGCGAATATGCGAAACATATTGAGAATGTTTTTTTTGTATGATTATATGAAACAATTTTACGATAATTAGCTAATCATATCAGCAATGCGATATTTTGCATCACTCTACAAACTGGTGTTTACGCCAATATGATATTCAGCTACTTTTACCAGCAGTTCAACAATGTTTTCATTTAAAATCGTGTTATTCAGCTAGTTTTATTTTAAGAAATGTACTATTCAGCAAGTTCTTTACATGAAAACATGCTACTCAGCAAGCTTTTATACGAAAACTTTTTATTCAGCAAGTTTTCTATACGAAATCTAGCTATTCAGCAACTTTTCTATACGAAAACTAGCTATTCAGCAAGCTTTCTATACGAAAACTAGCTATTCAGCAAGCTTTCTATACGAAAACATGCCATTCAGCAAGTTTTCTATACGAAAACATGCCATTCAGCAAGTTTTCTATACGAAAACATGCCATTCAGCAAGTTTTCTATACGAAAACATGCCATTCAGCAAGTTTTCTATACGAAAACATGCCATTCAGCAAGTTTTCTATACGAAAACATGCCATTCAGCAAGTTTTCTATACGAAAACATGCCATTCAGCAAGTTTTCTATACGAAAACATGCCATTCAGCAAGTTTTCTATACGAAAACATGCCATTCAGCAAGTTTTCTATACGAAAACATGCCATTCAGCAAGTTTTCTATACGAAAGCATGCTATTCCGCTAGATTTCTATACGAAAACATGCTATTCAGCAACATTTATATACAACAACTTGATATTCAGCAACATGTATATACGAAAAATTAACATTCAGCTTTTTTTCTATACAAAAACATGCTTTTCAGCAACATTTCTATACAGAAATTGTTATTCAGAAACCTTTTTATGTAAAACTGTCCAATTCAGCATCTTGTTTCTACGAAAATGTACTATTCAGTAAAATTTCTATACTCAAAATTATACGAAAACTTGTTATTCAGCAACTTTTCGGTACGAAAACATGCTATTCACTAACTTTTTTAAATTTCTATTCAGCCATTTTTCTATACAAAAATTAACAATTCAGCAACATTTCTATACAGAAATTGTTATTCAGCTTCCTTTCTATGTAAAACTTTCCAATTCAGCATCCTGTTTCTACGAAAATGTACAATTCAGCAACGTTTCTATGTCAAAATTTCTATTCAGCAACTTTTCTATACAAAAATGTATAATTCAGCAAAATTTCTTTACAGAAATTGTTATTCAGCTTCCTTTTTATGTAGAAATGTCCAGTTCAGCATCTTGTTTCTACGAAAATGTACTATTCAGCAACATTTCTATACTCAAAATTATACGAAAACTAACTATTCAGCAATTTTTTTATGTCAAAATTTCTATTCAGCCACTTTTCTATACAAAAATTTACAATTCAGCAAAATTTCAATAAGGAAATTGATATTCAGCAACCATTGTATGCAAAAATGTTCAATTCAGCAACTTGTTTTTAGGAAAATTTACTACTCAGCTATATTTCTATACTATTCAGCAACTTTTCTATGTCAAAATTTATAATTCAGCAACATTTCTATACAGAAATTGTTATTCAGAAACCCCCCTGTATGCTAAAATTTCCAATTAAGCAACTTGTTTCTACGAAAATGTTGCTATTCAGCAACATTTCTATTCACAAATTTCATATTCAGCCATATTTATTTGACAGATTTGAGTATTCAGCAACTTTTCTATAACCAAATAGTTGTATTCAGCTACTACTGAAAATAGATTAGCCCCTTTAATTTGAATTTAATTCTAGTTTTTTTATTTGGAATGCGGTTGATGACCGATTTTGATAGCAATATTTGTATGTAGATATGTATGTATACGTGTCTGCCTGTGTGTGTGTAGGTGTCTTCCTTAGCATTGACAATGTCCATTTATTTTTTAAATTTGGCCGGCATTGTGGCATCGCCCTCGACATCGTGTACATCAATTTATTGTTGTTGTTGTAGTTCTTCTTCTTATTTTCTTAGTTTTTTTCGGCAGGCTATTCATGAAAATTTCCGTTCTAAAATCTGCTTTTCCCCCTCTCTCTCTCTGTCTACCTCCTTTCCTCCCCTCCTGAGAAACAAAAACAATATTCATTATTATCGGATAAGGATGATGGTGATGACGGTGATCCTTATTGGGGATTATGAAGTTGTTAAAGTCGTTTTTGGATGAAAACGAGGAATTTTCCCATTGAGGCGAAGGGTCTTCGCCGGAACGCGAAGAAGGGGTTAACGAACATTTTCGTAACTTAACATTGCTGCTGCTTGAATGTCTTGTTAGCAGACAATTTTCGTTGCTTCGTGTTCTCCTTTTTTTCAGATGCTGCTGCTGCTTATCTTCTTCAAAACGAAGGAAGGTAATCTCTGATTGAAAAGCCAGTTATGACCGACCGCCAGGCTAGGCAAAAAAGGGCAAGGTTTTTTGTTATCTAGCCATAGACACACACACACAGACACAGACACACACACAGGGTAACACAAATAGAGCGAAAAAATATTGCTGGCAACGAAGAAAAACATACTCAGATATGTTAATCACAATCTAAGAAGTTATTAAAGTTTATTGATTTTTTTGGAACAAGGTGGGGAGGGTAAGGGAGGGGAGCCAGCACAGGATGTTAACTACAGCCGCTAAGGTGAATGAACAATTTTTGTTATAAAATTGAGAAAGAGAGTTCAGGTGTATGTGTGTGTGTGTTATTGTAAATAGTTGATGAGCCATAATAACCTCATAATGAGGTAACTGTTAATAGATATACCATTCAGATAGGATACTACTAACAAAGGATTATAGGATGAAAGGATAACCTTTAAATATTGAAATGAGAATTGAAAAAAAAAAATATTAAAATTAATAAAAAAATTGCGGAATATAATTATTTTACACAAAAGCGCTATTGAGTATCATTTTTTTTGTATTACAATATTAGCTGAATAGTAATTTTTGGTTGTAAATTTTTTCTAATAAAATCTAAGATGAAAAATCTAAGAATTTAACAATTTGGAAGTGTAAAAAATTGAATTCAGCAAAATTGTTCATTGCTGAATAGTGGAAATAGAATTCGTAGAGTAAAAAAAATTGATAAATATCGCATCCATAGTCGTGGATGGAAAAAATTATTAAAATTATGTTTTAACGAAAAAAACATAGCAATTCAGCAACTTATTACTTTGCTGAATTGATGATAACACAAAAATTATAATAAAATAAGCCTTAAAACCTCATAAGAGGAAGAAAATCTAAGAAATTAACAATTTGAAAGTGTAAAAATTTGAATTCAGCAAAATTTTTCATTGCTGAATAGTGGAAATAGAATTCCTAGAGCTACAAAATTGAAAAATATCGCATTTAAAAATAATTAAACGACAGAAAACTCAAATTTTAATGAAGAAATGTGCAATTCAGCAGCTTTTTTCTTTGCTGAATTGACGATAACACAAAACTTATAATAAAATAAATCTAAAAACCTCACAAGAGGAGGAAAATCAAAGAAATTATCAAAATTTTATAAGAAAAAATTAAATTCAGCAAAATTTTTCATTGCTGAATAGTGGAAATAGAATTCCTAGAGTAAAAAAATTGAATAGCTAGTAGAAAACTTGCTGAATAGCATGTTTTCGTATAGAAAACTTGCTGAATAGAACGTTTTCGTATAGAAAACTTGCTGAATAGAACGTTTTCGTATAGAAAACTTGCTGAATAACATGTTTTCGTATAGAAAACTTGCTGAATAGCATGTTTTCGTATAGAAAACTTGCTGAATAGCATGTTTTCGTATAGAAAACTTGCTGAATAGCATGTTTTCGTATAGAAAACTTGCTGAATAGCATGTTTTCGTATAGAAAACTTGCTGAATAGCATGTTTTCGTATAGAAAACTTGCTGAATAGCATGTTTTCGTATAGAAAAATTGCTGAATAGCATGTTTTCGTATAGAAAACTTGCTGAATAGCATGTTTTCGTATAGAACAATTGCTGAATAGCATGTTTTCGTATAGAAAACTTGCTGAATAGCATGTTTTCGTATAGAAAACTTGCTGAATAGCATGTTTTTGTATAGAAAACTTGCTGAATAGCATGTTTTCGTATAGGAAACTTGCTGAATGGCATATTTTCGTGTAGAAAACTTGCTGAATAGCATGTTTTCGTATAGAAAACTTGCTTAATAGCATGTTTACGTATAGAAAACTTGCTGAATAGCATGTTTACGTATAGAAAATTTGCTGAATAGCATGTTTTCGTATAGAAAACTTGCTGAATAGCATGTTTTCGTATAGAAAACTTGCTGAATAGCATGTTTTCGTATAGAAAACTTACTGAATAGCATGTTTTCGTATAGAAAACTTGCTGAATAGCATGTTTTCGTATAGAAAACTTGCTTAATAGCATGTTTTCGTATAGAAAACTTGCTTAATAGCATGTTTTCGTATAGAAAACTTGCTGAATAGCATGTTTTCGTATAGAAAACTTGCTGAATAGCATGTTTTCGTATAGAAAACTTGCTGAATAGCATGTTTTCGTATAGAAAACTTGCTGAATAGCATGTTTTCGTATAGAAAACTTGCTGAATAGCATGTTTTCGTATAGAAAACTTGCTGAATAGCATGTTTTCGTATAGAAAACTTGCTGAATAGCATGTTTTTGTGTAGAAAAATTGCTGAATAGCATGTTTTCGTATAGAAAACTTGCTGAATAGCATGTTTTCGTATAGAAAACTTGCTGAATAGCATGTTTTCGTATAGAAAACTTGCTGAATAGCATGTTTTCGTATAGAAAACTTGCTGAATAGCATGTTTTCCTATAGAAAACTTGCTGAATAGCATGTTTTCGTATAGAAAACTTGCTGAATAGCATGTTTTCGTATAGAAAACTTGCTGAATAGCATGTTTTCGTATAGAAAACTTGCTGAATAGCATGTTTTCGTATAGAAAACTTGCTGAATAGCATGTTTTCGTATAGAAAACTTGCTGAATAGCATGTTTTCGTATAGAAAACTTGCTGAATAGCATGTTTTCGTATAGAAAACTTGCTGAATAGCATGTTTTCGTATAGAAAACTTGCTGAATAGCATGTTTTCGTATAGAAAACTTGCTGAATAGCATGTTTTCGTATAGAAAACTTGCTGAATAGCATGTTTTCGTATAGAAAACTTGCTGAATAGCATGTTTTCGTATAGAAATGTGGCTGAATAGCAAGTTTTCGTAGAAAACTTGCTGAATAGCATGTATCTGTATAGAAAACTGAATAGCAATTTTTCGTATAGAAAAGTTGCTGAATATCAAGTCTTCGTATAGAAAAGTTGCTGGATAGCTAGATTTCGAATCGAAAATTGGCTGAATATCTAGATTTCGAATCGAAAATTGGCTGAATAGCTAGATTTCAAATAGAAAACTGTCTGAATAGCTTGTTTTCGTATAGAAAACTTGCTAAACTAATTTCTTTTCAGAAGCCTATATTAGAGAAATGTATAAAAAAAAATATGTATTCAGGCGTCTATTTTACGCTTGGATATTGTTAAAGAATATGTTTTCGAGCTCCTTTATAGGCGTGGATTTTGTGAATTTTTAAGAGTTGGATTTTAAAAGGATATATTTTTCATGGACCTCCATAAGCGTGGATTTTTAAAATAATATTTTTTCAAAGACCTTCATGGGCGTGGATTTTTTAACAATGTTTTTTTTTGTAAGGATCTCCATAGGCGAGGATTTTTCGAACAATGTTTTTTCAGGGATCTCCATAGGATTGAATTTTTTTAAGAGTATTTTTGAAAGACCTCCATAGGGACATTTAGGGATCTCCATACTCGTGGATTTTTTAAAGAATATTTTTTCAAAGACCTCCATAGGGACAATCAAAGACCTCTATAATCGTGGATTTGTATTAAAATATTAGTTAGGGACCTCCATAGGCGTAGATTAAAAAAAAATGCCTAGGGACCTCATAGGCGCAGATTTGTTTAAAAAATATTTCTAAGGGCATCCATATGCGTAGATTTGTTTAAAAAATATTTCTAAGGGCCTCCATAGGCGTAGATTTGTTTAAAAAATATTTCTAAAGGCCTCCATAGTCGTGGATTAAAAAAAAGATATATATATATATATGTTGGAGCCTCCATACACAGGTCTTCCGCACGTCCATAACAATTCCTTAGCCCTTAACCTCGTCTGCAAAGATACTCTGGCCTTCAACTCGTCCCTATACCTCAATCCGTCTGTTAATACCTCCTGGCTTTCAGACCGTTTTCAAGCCTCACTAGCCTTAAAGATCGTCTATTAGGCTCTGTGACCTTAACTTCTTCTTTTAAGAGTTCCAGGCCAAAAAAAAAAAAAAAAATGCAGGTCTTCAACTTGTCTATAAAAATTCAAGATCCTCAGCTGCCTATAAATATTCTCAGGCCTTTAGATGCTCTATAAAGTCTGTTTGGCCTTCAGATCGCCTATATAAATTAAAAAAAAATTATAAAATTGTGCTCCAATTTTAGCAAATAATTCGCACACACATACAACCAAAAAAATATATATTATTATGATTATTTGGTCTACTCTAAATATTTACCATAATTCATAGCAATCGTATTCGATTTGTCTTGCTGTTTGTAATATTATTGGCTCCTTTAAAATAATCGAAAGCAAAGAGGGAAATGCCTTCGAATAATCAATGCCGGCCAAATGGTCATATATTTCAAGATAAGTTAAGTTGTTGTTTTTGTTGTTGGAGAGACAAGCTGTCCCTTTTAATGATTGTGGGTTTCACTTCAAATTGTTGTTTTTCCCCAGTATTTTTTTTATTTTTTCTATTTTAAGATTTTTTCTTTTTTTCAGATTTTTTTCCGATTTTTTCTTTTTTTTCAGATTATTTTTCTTTTTTCAGATTTTTTTATTTTTTCAGATTTTTTTTCTTTTTTCCGTTTTTTTCCTTTTTCTTTGATTTTTTTTCTTTTCCTGTTTTTAGTTTTTTCAGATTTTTTTTTATTTGTTGTTTTTTTTTTATTTTCTATGATTTTATATTTTCTTTGATTTTTTTCTACTGGTCCTTTATGCCATATTTACATCATTCATTTTTATTTCACACTTGAATGGTATCTCTGCCAGCCATCCGACCATTATCATCATTTTTTCGAATTCAGCCCCCGTTTGCCACAATATTTTTATGATGTCTGACGCCGGCCAAACAAATTGATTATGCATAATTTCCGATTCCGATTCGAACAATTCCTTGAACGAGTAGTAGATCGAGTACATTTATTTCCTGGCGATTATGAGCTTAACAATGACACTAGAGAACCCGAGTTGAATTTTTATTTGGAATAAAAAGTTTAAAAAAAAATCCACATTTCTTTTTTTTGTGCCATAAAACTCTGGCTGGTTATCTCAGTTCACCCACTTAAACACTGCCAAAAAGAGCAGCAATATTTATTAACTTCGATTATTTTTTTGGGAGGTCTGGAGCGGGGGGTGGAGGTAGGGAAGACTTGCCAACCATGCACTCGTCCTTACCAGACAGAATGATATTTTTCCGCTTTCACAAAAAAAAAACGCAAACACAAACACTTGGCACAGACAAAAAGGCGTCGAACTTCTGGGTTCTTTTTTTCTTGCACTACTGAAAACGAATTTGTAATTTGGATGTTGTTGTAGTGATAGTCGTCTTTGTTGTTGTTGTTGCTGTTAACATCCAAACCTCAAACCACACGTGTGTCCTTTGACATTAAGACAAACATGGAGCAAAAATGAAACGAATGGCATGAAAAGTGCCAACAAATTCAGCAAAAATACAAATTTAAGCCTGAAAGTATGCTACACATTTTTTATTGTTAGTGCCATTGTTGGATAAGCCGGCAAACAATAACAACTAACACACAACTATTTGGGTTGTTCGTTTTTTTTTTTGCTCACTGAAAGCCAAGTCAAGTCTGGCTAAACACACACTCACACACATAGAGATAGATCCCAGTCAATTTAACACGAATCTCAGAAAAGGGTAGTACCGAGAACCGAGAAAAAAATAACAAACCGTATAAACCAAACCAAATAAACCCGGTACCGCAAACAAATGTTTCTTCTCGACAACAAGGCAAAAAAGGTCTTTTTTTTCTTTTTTTCCAGACCAAAAAAAGGGTTACGGCAAATAGTGGTAGTAGTCGGAAAAATATGGCAGAAAGCGAGAAATTCTATAACGGACCGAAACAACCGTCTTCAATGAGCTCTTAGCGGCAACTAAATGATGTGAAGTAGTGCCAGGCAATGGCAGTAGTAGCAGTAGCATCAGTTTTACACAAAGAACACACACACATTCCAACACACACTAACAACTTACATTACATTGTTGTTGTTGTTTTTGTTATTTTTGGCATCCTTTAAGTCCCTAACATGACTCCATCCATGGCCGATATAAGGAAACAGAAACGAACGTAACGTAACAAAAAAACGAAAATAAACAGCCGATTACAACGAGTGATACGAATGCTGGCCCAACAACCACAACAACAACACCACTCATCACAAGGAATCCCTCTCCAATGCAAGGCAAAGCACAACACAAACCAAGCAAACAACTAACCAAACACACAATAACAGTAATACGGGCTAACAAACAAAGGCAGAGAGTGGCCAGCGAGAGTAGCAGTAGAGAGTGAGAGGGAATATATTGCAACAAAAAAACATGATTACTATTGTCCACGAAAAGGCCAACGTATAGAAAACAGCAACAACTAGAAATGGCACATGCCGGCATTACTACTAACACAGAGGCATACAAACACACATATATAAACACATACACACACACTCATTCTATATTTTGGGAATGCGAATATCGTGAGCAAAACAAAACATGCCAACAATGAATGAATGAAATTTACTTCCCTACACCAAAGAAGAAAAAAAACATCCACATTAGGTTGGGGATTATTCGCTCTCCCTATCACTCTCTCATCAACAAACCACCTGTTGTTCATTGATAAACAGGAAACAGCATGCTTGGTTGCTCTCTTTATTGTGTGTGTTACTAAGGCAAAGGTAAAAGAGCAGCAATAACAACAACTTGTGGAACATAAATATAACGGTGCATGGAAAGAGATACTGAGAGAGAGTGTGTGTATGTGTGTTTGTAACAGAGAACTATATAACGGAAGGAAGAGCACTTGTTGAGATGGCTCTTGTACTGGTTGCTGTGCTGCTTAAAGAGCATAGAACCGATTGATTTCATTGTATGTTGTGCAAAGGAAATCATGCATGAAAATTGTGATTTTAAGAGTGAAATTGAAATGGAATAATAGGTGGGTTTTATTGATATGGGGGAATATGAAAGGGAAATTTGATAAATAATATATAAAATATAATTAAAAATGAAAAAATTAATAATTATTAAGAATAAAAATAGGATAAAATTAAAAAAGCTAAATAAAAATAAAAAAACATAAAATTCAAATAAAATTAATCATAATAAAAAGAAATCTGAAAAAATAATAATAATAAAATTCAGTTTTCGTATAGAAAATTTGCTGAATAGCAAGTTTTCGTATAGAAAATTTGCTGAATAGCAAGTTTTCGTATAGAAAATTTGCTGAATAGCAAGTTTTCGTATAGAAAATTTGCTGAATAGCAAGTTTTCGTATAGAAAATTTGCTGAATAGCAAGTTTTCGTATAGAAAATTTGCTGAATAGCAAGTTTTCGTATAGAAAATTTGCTGAATAGCAAGTTTTCGTATAGAAAATTTGCTGAATAGCAAGTTTTCGTATAGAAAATTTGCTGAATAGCAAGTTTTCGTATAGAAAATTTGCTGAATAGCAAGTTTTCGTATAGAAAATTTGCTGAATAGCAAGTTTTCGTATAGAAAATTTGCTGAATAGCAAGTTTTCGTATAGAAAATTTGCTGAATAGCAAGTTTTCGTATAGAAAATTTGCTGAATAGCAAGTTTTCGTATAGAAAATTTGCTGAATAGCAAGTTTTCGTATAGAAAATTTGCTGGATAGCGAGTTTTCGTATAGAAAATTTGCTGAATAGCAAGTTTTCGTATAGAAAATTTGCTGAATAGCAAGTTTTCGTATAGAAAATTTGCTGAATAGCAAGTTTTCGTATAGAAAATTTGCTGAATAGCAAGTTTTCGTATAGAAAACTGGCTGAATAGCAAGTTTTCGTATAGAAAACTGGCTGAATAGCAAGTTTTCGTATAGATTTCGTATAGAAAACTGGCTGAATAGCTAGTTTTCGTATAGAAAACTGGCTGAATAGCTAGTTTTCGTATAGAAAACTGGCTGAATAGCTAGTTTTCGTATAGAAAACTGGCTGAATAGCTAGTTTTCGTATAGAAAACTGGCTGAATAGCTAGTTTTCGTATAGAAAACTGGGCTAGAATACTGGCTGAATAGTAGTTTTCGTATAGAAAACTGGCTGAATAGCTAGTTTTCGTATAGAAAACTGGCTGAATAGCTAGTTTTCGTATAGAAAAGTTGCTGAATAAAAAATCTACGCCTTGAAAAAAATATTTTTAAAAAACTGGCTGAAAAAAGTTTTTTAGAAAAAAAATTTACGCCTTGAAAAAAATAGTTTTTAAAAAACTCTACAAGCCTTGAAAAAAATATTTTTAAAAAATCTACGTTTTGAAAAAAATATTTTTAAAAAATCTACGCCTTGAAAAAATATACTTGAAAAAATATTTTTTTTGAAAAAAATATTTTTAAAAATCTACGCCTTGAAAAAAATATTTTTTTTTGAAAAAAATCTACGCCTTGAAAAAAATATTTCTAAAAATCTATGCCTTGAAAAAAAATATTTTTACGCCTTGAAAAAAATATTTTCAAAAATCTACGCCGTTGAAAAAAATATTTTTAAAAAATCCCCGCTCTTGAAAAAAAATATTTTTAAAAATCTACGCCTTGAAAAAAATATTTTTAAAAATCTATGCCTTGAAAAATAATATTTTTAAAAATCTACGCCTTGAAAAAAATATTTTTAAAAATCTACGCCTTGAAAAAATATATTTCTTTAAACCTACGCCTTGAAAATATATATTTTTAAAAATTTACGCCTTGATTTCTTTTTAATCTACGCCTTGAAAAAATATTTTATAAAAAATCTACGCCTTTAATTTTTTTTAATCTACGCATTGAAAAATATTTTTTAAAAAATCTACGCCTTGAAAAACTAGTTTTTAAAAAATCTACGCCTTGAAAAAAATAATTTTTAAAAAATCTACGCCTTGAAAAAAAATATTTTTAAAAAATCTAAAAAAAATCTACGCCTTGAAAAAAATATTTTTAAAAAATCTACGCCTTGTAAAAAATATTTTTAAAAAATCTACGCCTAAAAAAAATAGTTTTAAAAAATCTACGCCTTGAAAAAAATATTTTTAAAAAATCTACGCCTAGAAAAAAAATTTTTAAAATCTACGCCCTGAAAAAAAATGTAAAAAAATCTACGCCTTGAAAAAACGAAAAAAATATTTTTTTATTGAAAAAATATTTTTAAAAAATCTACGCCCTTGAAAAAAATATTTTTACAAAATCTACGCCCTTGAAAAAAATGTTTTTAAAAAATCTAAGCCTTGAAAAAAATATTTTTAAAAAATCTACGCTTTGAAAAAAATATTTTTTAAAAATCTACGCCCTGAAAAAATTATTTTTAAAAAGTCTACGCCCTTAAAAAAAATATTTTTAAAAAATCTATGCCTTGAAAAAATATTTAAAAAAAAAATATTTTTAAAAAATGTACGTATGAAAAAAATATTTTCAATTATGTTTAGCCTTGTCTTGCCCCACTTACCATTCATCCTCAGTCATCGTTTTATGAACTGTGTTAGCAAAGGACCCAGCCAACCAACCAGCAGTTCAGGCAGTCCAACATATTTTCATAAATCGTAAAACAACGAAAAATTGTTGCAACAACAACAAAAAAATATTGTTCATGTCCAAATGATGAACATTCGAACATTCGTTTTCATTTCACTTCAGTTCTTGACACCTTTACATACCTGCAAAAATACAGAGAAAAAAAAATAGAAACAATAAATGATCAACATGATAAAAAAAGATGGGCAATAAAAACAATTTTCCGTTTTTATTAAGAATTCCGATTAAAGTGTGTGTCGGAATGGTAAATAAAAAAACAACAACAACACCAAAACAATTGGCCATAAATTTCCAGTCAATTCAAAATGAAACAGTCAGGACAACAACAACAAACATCATGGCCATAATAAATGTTACAACTTCATAAGGGAGTGACACAAATCGAAAAAAATAAATAAATGGTGGGAGGTCATGGTTCGCCCACAAAATAGGCCAAACAAAGCGGCAGAGGGCTGGTTCAAATATCCTCTTACAAATAACAAACAAATTGTGGCCAAAAAAATACGGTCTCCGAATATTTGAAAACCACATTCTTTTACACAAACACACACACGTACCCCACACACACACATACTCACACACCAGCTTACATAGAGGGTGTTACTCCCACCACCAGCAGCATCATCACTTTGCAAAAGACCAATTTCACCTCTGCACCTCCCACTCATACATAGAAAACTAATAAACTTAAACACCATGGTCTATGGTGGCCCAACAACAAAGACGACAACAAAAACAATGGCATTCCTTGCCACCATAATCCTCGGATCCTCTATAAATAAACATGAATAGAAAAGTTGTTGCTCAACACGGTGGCATAATTGTCACATGTTGTTGTTGTAGTTACAACAACTCTTGTTCACAGTAAAAGTCATTACATTAAACATGACTGGGTCAATGTGTGTGTGTGTGTGAGTTCAAGTGTGAGTATGTGTTCGAAGGCAGATGTATAAGAGGAAGGGGGAGACATAGAAATCTGAAGGTATGGATGTCCTTTGGGAAAAATTAAACCTAAAAAATATTTTTTTAAAAAAATCCACGCCTTTGTTAAATTCTCAAAACTAATTTTTAAACCAGTGAGCGGAGCAGTATAGCCGGACGGGGCCGACCATATGAAACCCTACACAACTTGCACGAACATCAAACATTGTGTGGTTCTATATTCTCAGCTTGGGCAATATTTCGCGATATTTGCACCCTCTTGACCGACTAGAGGTCACCACACTGTTTACCACATGGACAGCGGAGATGAGGCTATCTTTGGATGTGCAGGTCGTGGGGTCCACAATTCCAACCACTAATTACCCCAAGGTTCTAGGGGTCACAATCGATAGCCTATACAAGTCGTCCGCGCATACCACAGCTATTTGCGATAAAGTCAGCCATTGTGGTCCGCTAACGTCAGTGCAACGCAGTGGAAAAATCTTCAATCCTGCCAGAATGCCGCCCTGAGGACTGCAACAGGGTGTCTCCTTATGACTCCAATAGACCATCCGAACCGCTACCTAATGGATAGGCACCCACCACCCAGGCATGTCAGGAAGGATCTCCATGATCTGAAGAGAGAGGTCCACAGCTATTTGCGATTAAGTCAGGAGCAGAAACAAGGTTCTCAAGTCGCTAGCCGGCAGCACTTGGGGAGCTGACAAGGAAACCTTGTTAACGACTTATAAAACAATAGGCCGGTCTGTGGTAAACTATGCGGCGCCAGTGTGGTTCGCTAACGTCAGTGCAACGCAGTGGAAAAATCTTCAATCCTGCCAGAATGACGCCCTGAGGACTGCAACAGGGTGTCTCCTTATGACTCCAATAGACCATCCGAACCGCGACCTAATGGATAGGCACCCACCACCCAGGCATGTCAGGAAGGATCTCCATGATCTGGAGAGAGAGGTCCAGAGGTACAAAAAGGAGCCTCTAGATCAACAGGCCTATCAAGCAGGATTGAACAGTATTCACACGGACGCAGTTGAGGAAGCAGTTCAAGAATATCGCCTGAATGCCATCCTCGGGGACCATCCGCCTTTGATAGCTGCAGAAGAGCAGCAGCTACCTCGACAAACTAGAGTGGTCTTGGCACAACTGAGATCTGGATGGTGTAGCCATCCAGAGCAGAGCAGAGGTCGACAATGTCGGCCCGGCATGTGGTAACGGACCACATGACACGCTACATCTATTCAACTGCCCACCCAAACCCACTCACCTAACCCCATCTTCTCTCTGGACTAAAACAGAACAGGTCGCAGCCTTTTTGAATTTGGAGTTAGAGGCAGAACCAGATTAAAGAAAATTTAAAAAAAAATACACAGCAGTACTAGCTGCTACAACAACAACAACTAGAGGTCAACAAGTATTTCTAATATTCAGTACTAACATACTAACTTAGCTGGCTTGTTACAGAAAGGTTGTTCCATAAGCCGAGCTTAACAAAAGATTTCCAAGCGCGTCGGTCTTGTTCGCAAATCCACCAATTTAAAAGACCACGTTCCAAGACGATGTTTTCTACTTGGTATTTCCATCTTATTCGTGGCCTTCCCCTTTCTACGGGAACAATCAGTAGGCTCGCTTTTATATGCCTTTTGAGCTGGGACATTCTCATTCATTCGCACAACATGACCTAGCCAACTTAGTCGCTTCAGCTCAACACCTCTAACAATGCCGATGTCCGAGAATAGCTGGTACAACTCATGGTTCATTCGACGGCGATATTCACCATCAACGCAGATCGGCCCATAGATCTTTCGGAGAATTTTGCTCTCAAACACTCCAAGAGCTGCCTTATCTGCTTGCGCAAGTACCCATGCTTCAGATCCATATAATAGCACGGGTAGTATCAGCGTCTTGTAGAGTGTGAGTTTGGTCAGGAGTGAGGTGTTCTTGTTTCTAAACTGCTTACTCAGACCATAGTAGCATCGGTTGGCCATCACTATCCTTCTCCGAATTTCAAAACTGATGTCATTCGTTTTATTTATGGCGGTACCAAGGTATATAAAATCTTTGACTACCTCGAAGCTGTAGTTCTCAAGTTCCACAGTCCAGTTTTTGCGCAATATGGCGTTTTCTACACAGAGTTCCCACTGTCACTGAGACTTGCAATGAAAATCGAGAAAATACGTTAGCCGAATTTTGGTGTATATATTCTGAAAGTACACTTCGAGACCTTTCAATTGATGTGGGTTTCCATACTGCATCCATTTTAGTTTTTGCGCAACATGGCGATTTATGGCATCAGCTTGGTCTTCTCGCCGTTTACTATCCGACCCACTTTGGCAGACTCCTTCTCAATTTGTTCAAAGGTGGGTGCCAGCAATGTTCGACCCATTATATTGATGTCATCGGCGTAGGCGAGAAGCCATATCTGCAGGAATGCTAAACGCAGATATGGCTTTATACACCTCTGAACGGATAGGGCTGTCGAATGCGGCTTTATAGTCGACGTATAGGTGGAATGTGTCGATGTGTTTTTCGTGGGTTTTTTTTTTTGTTTGCGCAGTATTTGGCGCAAAGTGAAAATCTGGTCAATGGTGGATTTGCGAGGTCTGAAGCCGCATTGGTATGGTCATTGAACATTGGCTTCAGTCGTTCACACAGTGCGCTTGATAGTACTTTATATGTGATGGGAAGAAGACTAATTCCTCTATAGTTGGCACATATCGTCTTGTCTCCTTATTGTGCACGGGACACAGGATGCTGCGTTTGCAATTGTTGGGCATGCATTCCTCTAGACAAATTGTACTTATCAGCTGGTGCATGCTCCTTACCAACATCTGACCACCAGTTCCTGCTTATTTATTATTCTTCAGCCGATTGATTGCTATTCTGACCTCATCTTGGCTAGGTGGTATACACTCTATACCGTCATCTATTATTGGTTCTGGGGTATCTTCTTCACCGCCACTTCCAGATCCTCAACACGCTGTCTGTATCAGTCACCAGGTTCCCTTCTTTATCTCTACAGGAGGATGTGCTGCACCAAAGCCTAGGGTTTGGTGTTTTACTCGTTGGTAAATTTTTCGGAATTCGTTCTGAATCCTGTACATCTCGATATGGTCACGTTCACGTTTTTCTTGTTCTCATATTCATCCTACTTAAGTAAATAATGCGACATAACCCCTATATAAACGTCAAAATTATTTTCGGTATGTTGGAGTTCCATGCCGAAATAAATTAAAAACAGTGAGCGGAGCAGAATTGTCGGACGGGGCAGACCATATGATACCATACACAACTTAGGCAATATTTCGCGATATTTGCACCCTCTTGGCCGACTAGAGGTCAACAAATATTACTAATATTTAGAACTAATTCCCTTCACCGTGGGTTAAGGTATTGTGGCCTATAGATCGACTCGAAAAAAAAACACAAAAAATTAAGTTTTCGGTCCACTTCATCCCAATATTACTATGTGATCATCATAGAAAATTATAGGCGCTGTGCTTGACCATACCTGAATCTTTATGGAAAATTTCAAAGCGATCAGGGCTATATTTCCGCCCTCTAGTGTAGTAATGGGTTACTAAATAATGATATATACGCACCTGTAAATAATTAAATGTCACTCCCACATCCGAGTACATACGACATTATAATTGGTCTCAATGTAAAGGCCAACAACTCCTCTTTGATATACTTTCAACATCTTGAGTCTATTTCCTTCAGGAGTAAATATATGCGCCATAGTATACAAATTTTGTAATTTTTTACACAAGAGTCAGGGTCCATTTAACCCGCTACATATTTACCGATTTTTATCAGGTATGCTTATTCTTTGGTCCGATCCCCTTCTCCTTGTAAAAAATAGCGATGTTTTGGCCATAATTGCTGCCTCTGGTGCGACCAGAAAATCAGACAAAAGTAAAGTTTTTGGTCCATTTCATCCCCTGAATGTTAACCGATCTTTACCAAAAACAATAGGGGCCTTCATTGGCCAAACCCCATCTTACATGCAAAATTTCGTGAAGTTTAGTCCATAACTGTGGCCTGTACGTGTTTACAAATAATAATGGACAGATGGACGGATGGACACACATGACTAGATCGACTCAATTTAATATACAAAATTAAACAATCTAGAATTTCTATTAAATTTGACTTTTGTTCAAGTAATTAAAAAATAAACTTCATACGTAGGTGGAATACGGGAATTCGATCAAAATGATGTCATAATACATTTTAGTTGATACAATTACCGTCAAGTGACGTCACAGCATAGACACAAATAATTTGGCGTCTCGAGTTTGTAGTATAGACACAAATAATTTGGGTGAATTTTGAGCGATAGCAAAGCCACACACCTTGAAGTTAAAATCGATAACTAATATGATGGCAACTAGTTGGCAACATTGTGATCGATAGCAAAGACACAAACTAAAACTGTGACTTCGGACGGAAAGACACACATGACTAGATCGACTCAGCTAGTCGAGATATGAGGTGGGTCTAGGATCAATATTTCGCAGCGTTACAAAACTCTTGGGGCTGCACAAATCTATAATACCCTGACAACATAGTTGTGTAGGGTATAAAAATCCAGCCTTATATTTCATCTTAACAATCCTTTTTATGGTCCTATAAAAGATATACAGACAGCCGCAGCTCGTCTGTATAAAAAATGAAGACACGACACGGTGACCCCCCGAACCTTTCTTAATGAGTGGTTGTCAGGCACTCCTTTTTGTTCAAAAAATTATTTAGGCACGGTGCTCTCGACCGTTCTGTTTGAGTGGTTGTGAGTCACTAACTTTATTTTAAAATATTTATCCATAGGTTCTACTTAAAAAACTCTTGCTTAGCCTAATCTCAAGCACAAAATACTTATCAATAAACTATTTGTTCTAATAATAGAATTTGATCTGTGGAGAGTTTTCCCCATCGTGTGCGTCATAAAATCTCATCACCAACAACCCCAGTCTTATCAGCGTTACATGTGGGATTTTAGACTCTTATCTTAAAACACTCCAACGATCAAATCTTCTGCAACACAAGATTCTGTGCAAAGTATTTTGAACAGGTCCTTTTGAATAAAATCCAATTTTAAAATATCCTGCTTACTGTTGTAAGTTTTTTTCAAAAATCCTTCTTACCAAAAATTCTTATATTGACATATTTGACACATGACATGTGTAACACATTTTCCTTGTACTGCAAGGACATTATTTTCTCATTGCTTTCACTCTAAATCCTTTTTGTTTACTTTTTGCTTACACATTCTTCTCCTCTTAATCATTTTATGCGCAAAAATAAGTAGAATATAAATTTTATAAAAAAAAAATCCGAATTCCCAAAAACTTTGTCCGTGTCTCTGAACTTTTTCTGATGTGTTATATCTACTTTTTAATTTGTGTATATTGTTGTTGTTAATAGGATTCCATGTGTTATTTAAAAAAAAGAAGAGTACTTTGTTGTTGTTATATTTTTATTTTATAACTTATGTTTTTAATCTGTCATTCATTTACACAAAAAGCCATCATCAGAACATCGTCATGTCGTCATGGACGTTATGCACTTTAGCTTTGGTCTGCACAGACATACAAACACATATACCCATACAGCAACAATCTACAACAACAACATTATCATCGTCATCATTCCAATCATCATAATTGTCAGCTTTTGTTTTTGTCTCTGTGCATGTTTCTCGTCATCCTTTCTTCTTGACGCCGCATCAGCAGCAGCAGTATCGTCATCAGGATCCTCATCTTTGTCGTCGCCATCCTTTATTGTTTTATGGTTTGAGGTCCTCGCATTTTTTTATTTCAACATTTTAGCATGTTGTCTGTTACTTAATAGTCTGCGTGAGTATGTGTGTTCTTTGTTCATATTTTTCGTATGTTATTATTGTTGTTATTGTCCTTTTGACAACAATTTCATTTTGATGATTTGATGATGTTGGTAAATATGTTGAAGAGAGATGCTGATGTTGACGAGTTGTGAAAGCAATATTAAATAACGATTACAAGACTGTTGACCAAACAACAACAACAACAACAGCAACGACAAAAACAATTACGAACAAATATTAAAAATTGAGTTTTATAATTTCATAAAGAAAATTAAGAAAAGTTACTCTTTTTAATTTTGCAATGAATTTAAAATTGGATTTAATTTCAGAAATTACCAAACAAATCTAGGATTTCAAGTAATTAAAAAAATAAACTTTATACGTAGGTGGAATATGGGAATTTGATCAAAAAGCTATCACAAAAAATTTTAGTTGATACAATTACCGTCAAGTGGCGTCTCATGTTTGTAGCATAGACACAAAGAATTTGGCGTCTCGAGTATTTAGCTTAGACACGATTATTTTGGCTAAATTCTGATCGCTAGTAAAGCCACACACCATGGAGTTAAAATCGATAACTCATATGGTGGCATCTAGTTGGCAACATTGCAATCAATAGCAAAGACACAAACTAAAAATGTGACTTCGATAACAAAATTATAAAAGTGAAGATAAAAACCCTGAATAAATTATCTTTCAAGTGGATATCCCAGAACCAATAATAGATGACGGTATAGATCAAGGGAAGTCATTGTCCCGCACTCGTGCAGTCACAGAGAACGTGAAAGTAAACAACCACCAATCTGTCATGTTTGAGCTGTTGATGAAGGTGGTTGTGCTATCGCTTGTTTTCATGATTTTGATCGTAGCAATGTATTATTGCAGAGAAGTTTGTCGAGAGAGCGAAAGTTACTATCGCACACTTTGTGTCTGTGTGACCAAAAAAATGCATATGTATGAGTTGCCTGACCCTGGTGTAGAGTGTATACCACCTAGTCAAGACGAAGCCAGAATATCAATTAATCGGCTCAAGAACAATAAAGCAGCAGGTGCCAATGGGTTACAAGCCGAACTATTCATAACTGGTGGTCAGATGCTGGTCAGGAGCATGCACTAGCTGATTAGTACAATTTGGCTAGAAGAATGCATGCTCAAGCTGATTGGAATCTCAGCATCCTGTGCCCCGTACACAAAAAAGGAGACAAGACGATATGTGCCAACTATAGAGGAATAAGTCTCCTTCACATCGCATATAAAGTACTATCTAGTGTACTGTGTGAAAGCCTGAAGCCAATGATCAAGGACATTATTGGACCATACTAATGCGGCTTCAGACCTGCCAATTCCACCATTGACCAGATTTTCACTCTGCGCCAAATTCTGGAAAATAAATCCACGAAAAGCACATCGATACATTCCACCTATTCATCGACTATAAAGCCGCATTCGACTCGAGCTCTATCCATTCAGAGGTGTTTAAAGCCATGTCTGCGTTTGGCTTTCCTGCAAAATTCATACGATTATGTAGGATAACTTTAACTGGCACAAGATCAGCAGTTAAAGTCGGAAAGGACCTATCGGATCCCTTTAATACCGAACGAGGTGTTTAAAGCCATGACTTGCTTTGGCATTCCTAAAAAATTAATTCGGCTATGCAGTATAACTTTAATTGGCAAATAATCAGCAGTTACGGTTGGAAAGGACCTCTCGGAGCCCTTTAATAACGAACGAGGATTCAGATAAGGTGACAGTTTGTCGTGTGACTTATTTTACACACTGCTGTAATCAGCAGTTAAATCGGAAAGGACCTCTCGGAGCCCTTGAATAACGAACGAGGATTCAGACATTTCAGACGTGTGACCTATTTAACATCCTGCAGGAAAAGGTCATACGAGAGGCAAAGGTGAACAGAAATGGCAATCTCATCATCAAACAACAGCAGTTACTCGCCTACGCCGATGACATCGATATAATGGGTCAAACATTGAGAGCGGTAACAGCCACCTTTTAACAAATTGAGAAGGAGTAAGCCAAAGTGGGTCGGCGAGAAGACCAAGCTGATGGTACCAACGCGCAAGACGTCCAGTAGACTCGGACCAACTGCGGAACTTGAGAACTACAGCTTCGAGGTAGTTAAAGATTTTATATACCTTGGTACTGCCATAAATAGAGCGAATTACATCAGTTTTGAAATTCGGAGAAGGATAGTAATGACCAACCGATGCTACTATGGTCTGAGTAAGCAACTCATAAGCAAGGACACCTCACGCCAGACCAAACTTATTATATGGATCTGAAGTAAGGGTACTTACGCAGTAGATGAGGCAGCCCTTGGAGTGTTTGAGAGAAAAATTCTCCGAAAGATCTATGAGCTGATCTGTGTAGACGGTGAATATCGCCGTCGAATGAACCATGAGCTGTACCAGCTATTCTCGGACATCGACATTGTTAGACGTATTGAGCTGCAGCGACTACGTTGGCTAGGACATATTCTGAGAATGGATGAAGATGCCCCTGCCCAGAAGTCATATAAAAGTGAACCAGCTGATGGTTCACGCAGAGGGGGAAGTCCACGAATACGATGGAAAGATCAAGTGGAGGAATGAACCATGAGCTGTACCAGCTATTCTCGGACATCGACATTGCTAGACGTATTGAGCTGCAGCGACTACGTTGGCTAGGTAATGTTGTGAGAACGGATGAAAATACCCTAGCCCAGTAGGCATATAAAAGTGAACCAGCTAATGGTTCACGCAGAAGGGGAAGGCCACGAATAAGATTAAGAAAGATCAAGTGGAGGACAACATTGCCGAATATGATCTTTCAAACTGAAAAAACTGCGCAAAAGACTTATGGAACGAAAGTTCTGTCACAAGCCAGCTAAGTAAGTAAGTAATGATCAAATAGGCGTGGATTTGTTGCTTAGTGATTTTTCAGCCACCGATGTGTGCCATATTTGCAAATTATTTTTTTAGAAGCCAACAAAACGCAGGTTTTAAAAAAAGAAGCCACATATATTCTAGTTTAAGAAAAAATATTTTTTCAACCAGCATTCTATGTGCGAATTTAAAAAAAAATATTTTTTAATATCTCCCCTGATGTTATTTTCTACAAAATATTTTGTTTAATTTAATTTGGCTTGAATCTGCAACATATCGGAAATGATATTGACGTTTAAACAGGGGTTATGTCACATTATTTATTAAAGTAGGTTGAATATGAGACTACGATCAAAATGATGTCATATTACATTTTAATTCAGACAATTACCGCCATACGATACCTTGTGTTTGTAGCTTAGTCACGAATCATGTGGCACAATGACAGTTGGTAACTTAATCACAGAGTTAGCATAGCCACAAACCATAAAGATAAATTTGACAAGTCTGGTGAATTTAATTCTACAAATTTGTTATCGATAGCAAATAACACAACCACTACAAGGTGACTTAGTATTTTAAAATGCCGAAAGCTCTTGAAAAATTATGCATGCCTATTGTGGGACCTCAAAAATAATTTTTTTAAAAATCCACGCCTATGGTAGTATTTGAAAAAAAAAAAATATTTCTTTGTCCTCCGAAATGTTCCCGATTCCCCGAAACAATTTATTTTAATTACGAACCTTCGAAATGTTACAAGTTTTTTTATTATTATTAAATATCCAACATGATTAAGTGTTTCTGGGCTATTTGCCAACTAATTTCAAGAGCTATTAACTTGTTGGCGGAGCAAACCAACCAACTACGACGAGTCCATTTGTTTGAACATTTATTATTCGGTAGTTTTATGTGCGAGACTAATTAATCTTCGAAGTTCGCCATCACAGAAATGTGGCACATTAACGGTGGCATGCAACTGTGTGTGTGTGTGCGGAACGTGTACGTGCTGATGCGTGTGTTAAGTGTTGAAAGATCATAAAACGGGAAATAATTTATTTAACAACTGGCTGCAATGATGATGACTTCTTCTGTTCAAAGAGATGTGGCTGCCCAAAAGTATGCTACAGTTTTTTTTGTTTTGGTTTATGGCTTTGCCTTTAATTTCGAAATTAACAGATAAATTCCATCAAATTGATTGTTGACTTAAAGAGATTCCAAAGTCCATAAAATTAATCCTATATCCTGTGGACATCCTTCTTGTCCCATTTCAAGGGGTTTCCAATTAAAGGATATTTGTGGTTTTGTGATATCAGCAAAGCAGAACACAGCACAACACCCTTTGTCATAATGGTGATGACTGGTGATGACGATGATGTGGTCAGAGCCTTGCCATTAGGCAATGTGGTTCTCTGTGGGTAGTGAAATGTGTTTTTACCATTGTCCTCCATCCAGATGTTAATCCTTTCTTTTTTTTTGCCATCATGTTACCATGCAAACCCCTAACAGGACAATTGGTTAAGAAGGACAAAAGCTCAGTACTCAGTGGATCTGGCCATAATTGAATTTTATGTAAAGCTCCACTCTGGCTCCATCTCTGTGTAATCTGTTGTTCCCACTCATTCCTTGACATAGCAAACGAACATATATTCCCATTGTCAATAGTAGCTATCGTACTCCGACTAACTAACCAAACGAACTAACTAAAGGACTTGGGGACGAACTGGGACAACTGGAAACCTTGTAAATAGAGTTGTTGAGTTTGCAACGACCACCAAAGTAGTCTGCTGGGAGGTGGACAAACACTTATCGTTTGCATATAATGACAATCGTACGAGGGGGCAGGACCAGCCAAGCCTTTTTATCTCTCTCTCTCGCCCTACCACACAAAGGATATTAGGAGGACAATAATAGTTGGAGTGTGTTAAAACCAGGAATGCTGAAATTAAACAATACAAGCAAACAACAACATTGAAACATGGGCCATAGACGTTGGAAGGAGGAGGACAAGTCATTAAAAAATGATTTTAAAAAAAAATCCATGCCTATTGTGGGACCACAAAAATAATTAAAAACCAGTAAGGATAGTAGCCAAGTCGGACTGGGCCAACTCTATGATACTCTTCACCACTTTGGGTATATTCTACATATGTATCCTAAGAAGAGGTCGCTTTTTCGAGGGAATACTAATTTCCGTACGTTGTGTCAATCGGCCTAGCTATGAGTCTTTAGTGCACAATTTACATTAAATCGGACGAAGATATATATGTGTGAGCTATATCTAAATCTGCACAGATTTTCAGGAAACTTAACACACATCATTCTAGACCTAATTCAGTACCATATGCCAAATTTCGTGCAAATCAAAAGATATATAGGGACCTCGGTACACCATTTTCTTTACATCGGATAATTATATATATGGGAGCTATATCTAAATATGAACCGATTTTCACGAAACTTAACACACATCATTCTAGACCTAATTCAGTACGCTGTACCAAATTTCGTGCAAATCGGATGATATATAGGGGTTTTGGTGCACCATTTACATTAAATCCGACGAAGATATACATGGGAGCTATATCTATATCTGAACCGATTTTCACGAAACTTAACACACATCATTCTAGACCTAATTCAGTACGCTGTATCAAATTTAGTGCAAATCGAAGGATATTTAGGGACTTTACTGCGCCATTTACATTACATCGGATGAAAATATATATGGGAGCTATATCTAAATAGGAATCGATTTTCACGAAACTTAGCACACATCTTTGTGGACCCAATTCAGTACGCTGTACCAAATTTCGTGCAAATCGAAGGATATATAGGGACTTTGTTACACAATTTACCTAAAATCGGGCGATACTATATATGGGAGCTATATCTAAATCTGAACCGATTTTCACGAAACTTAACACACATCATTCTAGACCTAATTCAGAACGCTGTACCAAATTTCGTGCAAATCGAAGGATATTTAGGGAGTTTGGTGGAACATTTACATCAAATCGGACGAAAATATATATGGGAGCTATATCTAAATCTGAACCGATTTTCTCGAAAGTTAGCACACATCTTTGTGGACCCAATTCAGTACCCCGTGCAAAATTTCGTGCAAATCGAAAGATATATAGGAACTTTGGCGCACCATTTACCTTAAATCGGACGAAAATATATATTGGGACTATATCTAATTCTGAACCGATTTTTTTCAATTTCAATAGGGTTCGTCCTTGGGCCAAATAAGTGACATTAATTTTTAAAAAATCCACGCCTAGTAAGGTACCCCAAAGGACCTTCAAAAATAATTTTTAAAAAATCCACGCCTAGTAAGGGACCCCAAAGGACCTTCAAAAATAATTTTTAAAAAATCCACGCCTAGTAAGGTACCCCAAAGGACCTTCAAAAATAATTTTTAAAAAATCCACGCCTACTAAGGTACCCCAAAGGACCTTCAAAAATAATTTTTAAAAAATCCACGCCTAGTAAGGGACCCCAAAGGACCTTCAAAAATAATGTTTAATGTTTTTTAAATAATTCACACCTAGTAAGACCTTCCACGCCTTTGGGGACCTTCAAAAATAATTTTTAAAATAATCCACGCCCAGTAAGGAAGGAACGTCCTTTGGGGACCTTCAAAAATAATTTTTAAAAAATTCACACCTAGTAAGACCTTCCACGCCTTTGGGGACCTTCAAAAATAATTTTTAAAATATACCACGCCTAGTAAGGAAGGAAGGTTCTTTGGGGACCCTCAAAAATAATTTTTAAAAAATCCACGCCTAGTAAGGAAGGAAGGTTCTTTGGGGACCTTCAAAAATAATTTTTAAAATATACCACGCCTAGTAAGGAAGGAAGGTTCTTTGGGGACCTTCAAAAATAATTTTTAAAATAATCCACGCCTAGTAAGGAAGGAAGGACCTTCAAAAATAATTTTTAAAATACACCCTAGTAAGGAAAAGTTCTTTGGGGACCCTCAAAAATAATTTTTAAAAAATAATGTTTAATGTTCAAAAATAATGTTTTTTAAATAATTCACACCTAGTAAGGAAGGAAGGTTCTTTGGGGACCTTCAAAAATAATTTTAAAAAAATCCACGCCTAGTAAGGAAGGAACGTCCTTTGGGGACCTTCAAAAATAATTTTTAAAATAATCCACGCCTAGTAAGGAAGGAAGGTTCTTTGGGGACCTTCAAAAATAATTTTTAAAATAAGAAAGGAACGTCCTTTGGGGACCTTCAAAAAAAAATTTTTAAAAATCCACGCCTAGTAAGGAAGGAACGTCTTTTGGGGACCTTCAAAAATAATTTTTAAAATAATCCACGCCTAGTAAGGAAGGAAGGTTCTTTGGGGACCTTCAAAAATAATTTTTTAAAAAATCCACGCCTAATAAGGAAGGAAGGTCCTTTGGGGACCTTCAAAATAAATTTTTAAAAAATCCACGCCTAGTAAGGAAGGAACGTCCTTTGGGGACCTTCAAAAATAATTTTTAAAAAATCCACACCTAGTAAGGAAGGAAGGTCCTTTGGGACCAAGCCTAGTAAGGGACCCCAAAAATAATTTTTAAAAAATCCACGCTTATTGTAGGACCCCAAAGGACCTTCAAAAATAATTTTTAAATAATCCACGCTTATTGTAGGACCCCAAAGGACCTTCAAAAATAATTTTTAAAAAATCCACGCCTAGTAAGGGACCCCAAAGGACCTTCAAAAATAATTTTTAAAAAATCCACGCCTAGTAAGGGACCCCAAAGGACCTTCAAAAATAATTTTTAAAAAATCCAGGCCTAGGTAGGGACCCCAAAGGACCTTCAAAAATAATTTTTAAAAAATCCACCCCTAGTAAGGGACCCCAAAGGACATTCAAAAATAATTTTTAAAAAATCCACGGCTATTAAGGGACCGCAAAGGACCTTGAAAAATAATGAAAAAAAAATAATTTAATTTTTATTGTAGGTCCCTAAAGGACCTTCAAAAATAACTTTTAAAAAATCAACGCCTAGTAAGGGATGACCTTCAAAAATAATTTTTAAAAAATCCACGCCTAGTAAGGGACCCCAAAGGACCATCAAAAATAATTTTTAAAAAATCCACGCCTAGTAAGGGACCCCAAAGGACCTTCAAAAATAATTTTTAAAAAATCCACGCCTAGTAAGGGACCCCAAAGGACCTTCAAAAATAATTTTTAAAAAAATCCACGCCTAGTAAGGGACACCAAAGGACCTTCAAAAATATTTTTTAAAAAATCCATGCCTAATAAGGGACCCCAAAGAACCTTCAAAAATAATTTTTAAAAAATCCAAGCCTATTGTAGGACCCCAAAGGACCTTCAAAAATAATTTTTAAAAAACCACCCCTAGTAAGGGACCCCAAAGGACCTTCAAAAATAATTTTTAAAAAAATCCACGCCTATTAAGGGACCCCAAAGGACCTTCAAAAATAATTTTTAAAAAATCCACGCTTACTAAGGGACCCCAAAGGACTTTCAAAAATAATTTTTAAAAAATCCACGCCTATTGTAGGATCCCAAAGGACCTTCAAAAATAATTTTTAAAAAATTCACGCCTATTGTAGGTCCTGAAAACTATGTTTTAAAAAATCCACACCACATCGGAAAAATAAAAATTCCCTTCCCTTCACCTGTTACCGCTCCTAAATTGGCTTAACCAGGCTTAAAGCAAAACTTTGTTAAACTCCCGATTTCACAACAAAAAAAGTTAATGGAAAAAATTAAAGCATTTTTGAAGAAAATTCTTCCTATCTCTCTCCAATAAGGACATATCTATGTAAATGAAATTGTGCGTGTATAGTTCTCCACTACAACCACAACATCCTTTTAGGCAAGAAAAGGACTTGGTGTGATTTTCTTGTTTAGTTTTTTTTTTTGACATAATTGAAGTACAACACCCTCCAACCACAATTCAGCTGAAGGAACATCACATCCCATGTGTGTGTGGGTGTATGTGTACGTGCGGGTGACTGTGTGTGTGCACTAAATGTGGTGCTAAAAGCCAAATTGCTTCCAAACACCAGTTACATGCTTAAGTAGTTGTTTTCATGAATTTGCAAATCTCCTGCAATTTGTTTTGTGTTTAATTATCATCTTTAAGTGTCGTTTGTATTGTCATTCGTAACGTTCTCCATTCCGCACGAGTGATATACTTGTAGCTGCAATACAATGTGTGTGCGTGGGTGGGTGTGTGTTATGGTTCGCATGGGCCTTTGGTGAAGGGGAGTGCTACCCTAAGCCTTGAAACTATAATTCTACCCTACTCCCACCAGTACTACTACTAGCTATTTGCCTTGTTGTTGTTTTTGTCTTTCGGAAAAGGTCAGGGTTAAGTTCTTGTTGTTGTTGTTAAATACTCGACAGCGTCTTAAGTATCTGCATGACAATGCTGTCGGTTTTTAGTTTTCAATGTTAGGCGATTATTTTAATAGAAGTCATTTAAGCGGATACTTAAAATGTAAATTAGTCTCTTGAGGGTGGGCGGGGAGGAGGCAATGATGAATGGACGGAGGCACCATTTCACAAGAAACTGAGAGTAGTGGAGGGCAGAAAATAAAATTTCTATTTTTATACCCTACACAACTATGTTGTCAGGGTATTATAGCTTTGTGCAGCCTCAAAAGTTTGTAACGCCGCGAAATATTGGTCCTAGACCCAGCTTTAAGTATACCGATCGTCATATCTCGACTAGCTGAATCGATCTAGACATGTGCACCCGTCCGTCCGTCTGTCCATTATAATTTGTAAACACGATACAGGCCACAGTTATGGACCAATATTCACGAAATTTTGCATGTAGAATGGGTTCTGGGCAATAAAGACCCCTATTGTTTTTGGAAAAAATCGGTTAATATTTAGGGGATGAAATGGACCAAAAACTAAATTTTTGTATGATTTTCTGGTCGCTCCAGAGGCCGCAATTATGGCCCAAACACCGCGAATTTTTGCATGGAGAAGGGAATCGGGCTAGAGAGTAAGCATGCCTGTTTTGATAAAGAACAGAACATAGAACAACAGAAAATTAGATTTTCGTAGAAGTTGTGTAGGATATCATATGGTCGGCCCCGTCCGACTATACTGCTCCGCTCACTGGTTTAAAAATATTTTCAGGACCCACAATAGGATTGGTTTTAATACCCTTCACCACACTGTGGTACAGGGTATTATGTCGTTGTGCATATGTTTGTAACAGGCAAAAGGAAACGAGATAGACACATGGTTCCATTTGAGAATATGCATAGAATCACTTTCTGAATCGATTTATGCATGTCCGTCCGTCCGTCCGTCTGTTGATGTTAAATTGTAAACAAAGTACAGGCCGCATTTATGATCCGATTTGGATGAAATTTAGCTGAAGTCACTTATTTAGCCCAAGGACGAATCCTATTGAAATTGAAGAAAATCGGTTCAGATTTAGATATAGCTCCCGTATATAGTTTCGTCCGAATTAAGGTAAATGACCCACCAAAGTCCCTGAAAATCATTCGATTGGCAAGAATTTTGGCACAGCGTACTGAATTATTTCTGGAATGACGCGTGCCAAATTTCGAGAAAATCGATTCAGATTTAGACATAGCTCCCATATATATTTTCGCCCGATTTTAGGTATATGATGCACCAAAGTTCCTATATATCCTTCGATTTACACGAAATTTGGCACAGCGCAATGAATTAGGTATAGAATGATGTGTGTTAAGTTTACTGAAAATCGGTTCAGATTTAGATATAGCTCCCATACATATTTCCGTCCGATTTAAGTTAAATAGTGCACCAAAGTCCTTCGATTTCCACGAAATTTGACATAGCGTACTGAATAAAGTCTAGAAAGATGTGTGTTGAATTTCGTGAAAATCGATTTAGATTTAGATATAGCTCCCATATATATTTTTGTCCGATTTAAGGTAAATATGGCACCGAAGTACCTATATATGTTTCGATTTTCAGCAAATTTGGCATAACATACTGAATTGAGCCTAGAGTAATGTCTGCCAAGTTCCGTGAAAATCGGTTCAGATCCAAATATAGCCTTCATATACATTTTCGTCCGATTTAATGTAAATGGTGCACCAAAGTCCCTATATATCTCTCGATTTGCACGAAATTTGACATAACGTACTGAGTTGAGCCTAGAGTAATGTCTGCCAAGTTTCGAGAAAATCGGTCCAGATTTAGATATAGCTCCCATATATAGTTTCGTCCGATTTAATGTAACTGGGTCACCAAAGTCCCTATATATCTTTCGATTTGCACGAAATTTGGCACAGCGTACTGAATTAGGTCTAGAATGATGTGTGCTAAGTTTCGTGAAAATCGGTTCAGATTTAGATATAGCTCCCATATATATTTTCATCCGATTTAAGGTAAAAGGACCACCAAAGTCCCTATATATCTTTCGATTTGCACGAAATTTGGCACATCGTAATGAATTAGGTCTAGAATGATGTGTATTAAGTTTCCTGAAAATCGGTTCAGATTTAGATATAGCTTCTATATCTGATCAAATGAAAAATTTAGTATCCGTTGCAGAATGACATGTTTATGGATCCAATTTCATTTTAATGGTATTTTATAAATGCGACGGCTGTTAGGATTCCATCTATACCCAAAGTGGTGAAGGGTAGCATATAGTCGGTCCCGTCCGAATTTACTACTTTCCTTACTGGTTTAAAAATATTTTTGAAGTCCCACAATAGGCGTGGATTTCTTTTAATTATTTTTGAGGTTTTACCAAAGGCTTGGATTTTTTCAAAATTATTTTTCTTTATTTAAATCTTTTTGTATGAAAAAAATTATTTTTTGTTTTGAACCTTGAAACTTCCATGTAATCCTATTACATTTTATTTTCATGTACATGATTGTAATCTGCCTGACCCTCCAATGACATATCGTATCGTACATATCTGTCCATATATGTTTGTGTATAAATATATTTTCTCATGTTATTGTCTCTGTCTACAATTTCCGACATTTTTATATTTTAAACCGATTTTCAGCTTTACACTTCTTCTCTGTGTGGTCGTCTTTCATATAATTTTGTGTTGAACAACAAAGTGTTGTTTCGAAATAAAACGTGTCTTGAATAAGACACAACTGATTTGTCGGAATATGTTGTAGTTGTTGTTGTCGATGTTCTCTATACCAGAACATGCGGTTTTTCCATTTTCTCTTTTGGAGATGGAAATGAAACAACTCAAAAAATATCCAACCGGACAAAATTCAACAAATTCCTGTAGCAATCGTAATGGTTGTGTGTGTGAGTGTTGGTTTAGTGGTTGCCTGTATGTGTGTGTGAGAGTGTCTGTGTCTTGGTGTTGGTCATTTTGTGTTAAAGAAAATATTTTTTGTTGGTTTTCTTTCATTTTTTTCTAAATACAATTTTTGAGAAATAGATTCGTTGTAGTTGTACAAACAAATGACACAATCTGCAGGTTTCGATGTCCATGCAGGATGCCACAGACACATCCTGTTCGTGTTGTGTCCGTTTTGGACAAATGGTTAAGTAAATGTTACTAAGCCAGCCATATCGGACACAATACACGAATGTTCGGTCAATAAAATCCACAATGAAATTGTCTAACACAGCTAGGCAAAAACATACAAAGACAACAACAACAATAACAATTTCCAAAATCGGACCACAACAACAAATATTTGCAAAAGTCTCAATAGTGGAAGGAGAGAACACAAACAAAGAAATAGAAGTAGAATCGAAGGAGGTAAAAGGGTTCCGAGTAGCAACACCACCACCATGGGGATATGCCATTACAAAAAGGATAACTGCTGATGTCAGACCACAATTGAATTCGAACGGGCAGTAGCCATGGATACTACAACAACAACTTCTTGAGACAATGGTCCTTAAATAAGGACGAACAATAACATTTATTTTTTAATATTTATTTAATACCACTTCTTCTACTTCTTGCTCATTTTTTCGGGAGGTAAGTTTTGGGATATGATATGGCACTTAAGGGTCAATATAAATATTGACTGGTTAGGCAAACAATTGAAGGTCGATAATCTTTACGAATAAACAGACAACAATATAAAAAACCAGTAAGGAAAGTAATAAAGTCGGACGGGGCCGACTATATGATACCCTTCACCACTTTGGGCATATTCAACAGATGAATCCTAACAGACGTTGCATTTTTAAAGGACCAGAAAAATGGAATTGGATCCATAAACATGCCATTCTGCAAGCGATACCAAATTTTTCATTTGGTCAGATATAGAAGCTATATCGAAATCCGAACCGATTTTTACGAAACTTGGCACACGTCATTATTGACCTAATTCAGTACTCTATGCCAAATTTCGTGCAAATCGATAGATATTAAGGAACTTGGGTACACCGTTTACCTTAAATCGGAGGAAAATATATATGGGAGCTATATCTAAATTTGGACCGATTTTCACGAAACTTGACACATATAATTCTGGACCTAATTCAATACTCTGTGCCAAAATTCGTGTAAATCCAAAGATATATAGGGTCTTTGGTGCACCATTTACATAGAATCGGACAAAACTATATATGGGAACTATATCTAAATCTGAACCGAATTTCACGAAACTTAGCACACATCATTCTGGACCTAATTCAGTACCCTATGCCAACTTTTGTGCAAATCGTATGATAAATAGGGACTTTGGTCCACCGTTTACATAAAATCGGACGAAAATATATATGGGAGCTATATCTAAATCTAAACCGATTTTCACGAAACTTAACACACATCATTCTAGGCTCAATTCAGCACGCCATGCCAAATTTGGTTCAAATCGAAATATATATAGGGACTTTGGTACACCATTTACATAAAATCGGCCGAACATATATATGGGAGCTATATCTAAATCTGAACCGATTTTCTCGAAACTTGGCACAGGTCATTATTGACCTAATTCAGTGCTTTATATCAAATTTCGTGCAAATCGAATGATGTATTGGGACTTTGGTGCAACATTTACATTAACTCGGACGAAAATATATATGGGAGCTATATCTAAATCTGAACCGATTTTCACGAAACTTAGCACACATCATTCTGGACTCAATTCAGTACTCTGTGCCAAATTTCGTGCAAATCGAAAGATATATAGGGACTTTGGAGACCCATTTACCTTAAATCGGGCGAAAATATATATGGGAGCTATATCTAAATCTGAACCGATTTACTCGAAACTTGGCACACATCATTCTAGGCCAAATTCATTACGCTGTGCCAAATTTCGTACAAATCGAAAGGTATCTAGGAACTTGGGTGCATCATTTACCTTAAATCGGACGAAAATATATATGGGAGCTATATCTAAATCTGAACCGATTTTCTTGAAACTTTGCACACATCATTCTACACTTCATTCAGTACGCTGTCCCAAATTTCATGCAAATTGAAAGGTATATTTACATAGAATCGGACAAACTATATATGGGAGCTATATATAAATCTGACCCGATTTTCTCCAAACTTGGCACACGTCATTCTTGACCTATTTCAGTACTTGATGCCAAATTTCGTGCAAATCGAAAGATATATGGGGACTTTGGTACACCATTTACCTTAAATCGGACGAAAATATATATGGGAGCTATATCTAAATCTGAACCGATTTTCTTGAAACTTAACACACATCATTCTGGACCTAATTCAGTACCCTATGCCAAATTTCGTGCAAATCGTATGATAAATAGGGACTTTGGTACACCATTTACATAAAATCGGACGAAAATATATACGGGAGCTATATCTAAATCTAAACCGATTTTCACGAAACTCAACACACATCATTCTAGGCTCAATTCAGCACGCCATGCCAAATTTGGTTCAAATCGAAATATATATAGGGACTTTGGTACACCATTTACATAAAATCGGTCGAACATATATATGGGAGCTATATCTAAATCTGAACCGATTTTCTCGAAACTTGGCACACGTCATTATTGACCTAATTCAGTGCTTTATATCAAATTTCGTGCAAATCGAATGATGTATTGGGACTTTGGTGCAACATTTACATTAACTCGGACGAAAATATATATGGGAGCTATATCTAAATCTGACCCGATTTTCACGAAACTTAGCACACATCATTCTGGACTCAATTCAGTACTCTGTGCCAAATTTCGTGCAAATCGAAAGGTATAAAAGGGACTTTGGAGACCCATTTACCTTAAATCGGACGAAAATATATATGGGAGCTATATCTAAATCTTAACCGATTTTCACGAAACTTGGTACACATCATTCTAGACGTAATTCATTACGCTGTGCATAATTTCGTGCAAATCGAATGATATATAGGGGCTTTGGTCCACCGTTTACATAAAATCGGACGAAAATATATATGGGAGCTATATCTAAATCTGAACCGATAAACTTGGCACACATCATTCTAGGCCAAATTCATTACGCTGTGCCAAATTTCGTGCAAATCGAAAGGTATCTAGGAACTTTGGTGCATCATTTACCTTAAATCGGACGAAAATATATATGGGAGCTATATCTAAATCTGAACCGATTTTCTTGAAACTTTGCACACATCATTCTGGACCTTATTCAGTACTCTATGCCAAATTTCGTGCAAATCGAAGGATATATAGGAACTTTGGTGCACCATTTACATAAAATCGGAAGAAAATACATATTGGAGCTATATCTAAATCTGAACCGATTTTCATGAAACTTAGCACACATCATTCTGGACCAAATTTAGTGCCCTATGCCAAATTTCGTGCAAATCGAAAGATATATAGGGACTTTGGTGCCCCATTTACCTTAAATCTCCAGCTTGTTTTGATTTTTGAAAAATATTTCCCACTTTTATTACACTCTCCTCATTCCCCTCTCTTTTCATCCTTTTGCACGAACTTAATTAGAATTGTTCCCTTAGTTTCAAGTCTTCCCCACAAACATCATTCAGCAGCGAATAAATTTTCATTTATTACATCCTTGTGTGGTCATCATCCAGGACAGCTTCAAACATGACAACAGCAATTGTGTTTGCGTGTGTGTGTCTGCATGTGTATGAGTGTTAATCAACTTCTAGCCACCGTCAAAAAAGAAATCAGGTGAACTGACCAGAACTTTGATGAACAGAACTTTTACGCCACATTTGCATTTTTTTAATAAACACCTCAAATGGAAACTATGCCAAATTATGACGAGGGGGGTGGTTGGCAGAAAGGACACCAAAGGATGTGTTTAAAGCAAAACGATTCACAATTTTTTGGTTGCGGAACAAAAATGATTTTTATTGCCACTTCAAAAGTTTACAAAATCCAATTCACGCTGTAATCTCAGGGTCAATGTAAGTTTCTCCATATCCCGGTCATATTTGGCACGACAACGATCCACATTCACAGGATGGCTTAAGGGTAGCTTTAGGCGATAAATTGCCGTCGATAGGTCCACCTCAGTTGCGGTTATTGATAACTGCATTTTATCGGATGGCGTTGAGTCGCCGGCAAGGAAAATTTCCACAATTAAATCTTCACAGCTTGCCGAGGCATTGGTGCGATTACCCATGGCAAGATAAATATCTTCCGTGCCGACAGCTTGACGATAGGTCATCGAATATTCGGGACATTTGCGTGAATCCAATAAATCGGCATCTTCTTGTTCTTGCTGTTCGTGCCATTCTTCGATGGTGGTGGGTTGTTTGGTGTGAGGTTGGGTGTCTGCAGCCTTCAAAGGGGCATATGGGGAATTGAAGGATTTTGAATCTCCTTTAGAGGATTTTGTCTCTTGGGGTCCCAAATTTCCAGGATCTAGAATGGATTTTTTTCTTCCGTATTTTAATTTTGTTTCATTAGCTTCTAAAGATGGACTTACTTAAATTTTGTTTAATTAACGGATCTCCCTCTTCCTCCAAATCCGATTCATCATCCCGTGACTCCTCGGTATTCAGAAGGTTCCTGAGCAATTTTAAATTTTCCACATTTTCAAACAAGGACATTTTTGGGGGAGGTCTAGTATGTTTTTAGTTTTTGTGTGCTGCCAGCTTCTGTTGTTTTCGAATTAATTCGAAAATTTCAAATTTGTTTTGAAAACATGTTTGGAAGGTTGCCATGGCAATGGTTGTTGATTTGGGCAAACATTGTCATGACGAAGGGTTTCTGGCATGGTTTATGCCATGGGTTTCGGGAAAGGATTAAAGGAAATAGTTTTGAAGGACCTACAATAGGATCGAATTTTTAAATATGGATTTTTAATAGTTATGGTTTTTCTATACCCTCCACCATTGTATGAAGGGTATATTAGTTTTGTTTTTCCATTTGTAACGCATCGAAATAATCATTCCGATAAAGTATATATATTCTTTATCCGCGTAAAATTCTATGACGATGTAAGCATGTCCGCCTGTCCGTCTTTCGGTTGTAATCACTCTAGCGTCTAAACGAATTGAGATAGATCGCCAAAATTTTGCATAGAGTCGTCTTTTGTCTGCAGGTAAGGTCAAGTTCGAAGATGGGCTACATTGGTTCAAGTGTAGGCATAGCTCCCATATAAGGGTACACCCCAATTTTCGGTACTTTGAGGTTCTTGAGCGCGTTTTTCAACTGAATTGAGTTCTTATTCGGTATCAAATCTCAATACTAAAAATTATAAATATGGGTCCATTTTTTCGCATAGCCCCCATATAAGGGTACCCCCAATTTTTTCGGTACTTTGAGATTCTTGAGCGCGTTTTTCAACTGAATTCGTAAAAAAATTGGATATTTTGAGTTTTTATTCGGTAGCAAACCTTTCTACTAAAAATTATAGGTCAATTTTTTCGGATAGCCCCCATATATGGGTACACCCTAATTTTCGGTACTTTGAGGTTCTTGAGCGCGTTTTTCAACAGAATTCGCTGAAATTTGGTACTTTGGATTCTTATTGGGTAGCAAATCTCTCCACTAAAAATTATAAATATGGGTTCATTTTTTCGGATAGCCCCCATATAAGGGTACACCCCAAATTGTTCGGTATTTTGGGGGTTCTGATCGTATTTTTCGACCGAATTGGCTGTAATTTAGTACTACGAGTTCTTATTGCGTAGGAAATTTCTCGACTACATATTATAAATATCGGTCCATTTTTTCGGAAAGCCCCTATATAAGGGTACCCCCAAATTTTTCGGTATTTTGGGGGTTTTCATCGCATTTTTAGTCCGAATTCGCTGAAATTTGGTATTTTGAGTTCTTATTCGGCAGCAAATCTCCTGATTAAAAATTATAAATATAGGTCCATTTTTTCGGATAGCCCTCATATAAGGATACCCCTCAATTTTCAGTATTTTGGGGTTCTTGAACGCGATTTTTAACCAAATTTTGTTGTAAGTTGGTCATTTGTAGTCGCATATGGTAAGAAATCTCCCTACCAAAAATTATTAATATTCGCCCCATTTTAGGGGTAGTCCCCATTCAACCCCATTTTTATACCCTTCACCACATTGTGCTACAGGGTATTATGTCTTTGTGCATATGTTTGTAACAGGCAAAAGGAAACGAGATAGACACATGGTTCCTTTTGAGAATATGCATCGAATCACTTTCTGTGTCGATTTATTCATGTCCGTCCGAGTTAGTTTCGGAAAAATTGGTTCAGATTTCGATATAGCTCCCATATATATTTTCGTCCGATTTTATGTAAATGGTGTACCAAAGTCCCTATTTATCTTTCGATTTGCACGATATTTGGCATGGTGTACTAAATTAGGTCTAGAATCATGTGTATTAAGTTCCGAGAAAATCGGTTCAGATTTAGATAGAGCTCCCATATATATTTTCGTCCGATTTTATGTAAATGGTGCACCAAAGTCCCTATATATTTCGATATGTGCGAAATTTTGCATGGTGTACACAATTGAGTATAGAATTACGTGTGCCAAATTTCGATAAAATCGATTCAGATTTAGATATAGCTCCCATATATATATTTTCGTCTGATTTTAGGTAAATGGTGCACCAAAGTCCTTATATAACTTTCGATTTGCACGAAATTTGGCACAGCGTACTGAATTAGGTCTAGAATGATGTGTGTTAAGTTTCCTGAAAATCGGTCCAGATTTAGATATAGCTCCCATATATAGGTTCGTCCGATTTAAGTTAAATGGGGCACCGAAGTGCCTATATATCTTTCGATTTAAACGAAATTTGACACAGGGTCCTGAATTAGGTCCACAATGGTATGTGCTAAGTTTCGAGAAAATCGGTTCAGATTTAGATGTTTCTCCCATATATAGTTTTGTCCCATTTTATGTAAATGATGCACCAAAGTCCCCATATATACCTTTCGATTTGCATGAAATTTGGCATATAGTTCTGAATTAGGTCTAAAATGATGTGTGCTAAGTTTCGTAAAAATCGGTTCAGATTTAGATATAGCTCCCATATATAGTTTTGTCCGATTTTATGTAAATAGTGCACCAAAGTCCCTATATATCTTTCGATTTGCACGAAATTTGGCATAGAGTACTGCATTAGGTCCAGAATAACGTGTGTCAAGTTTCGAGAAAATCGGGTCAGATTTAAATATAGCACCCATATATATATTCGTCCGATTTAAGGTAAATGGGGCTCCAAAGTCCCTATATATCATTCGATTTGCATGAAATTTGGCATATAGTTCTGAATTAAGCCTAGCATGATGTGTGCTAAGTTTCCTGAAAATCGGTTCAGATTTCGATATAGCTTCCATATATATTTTCGTCCGATTTTATGTAAATGGTACACTAAAGAACCTATATATCTTTCGATTTGCACGAAATTTGGCACAGCCTTATGACTTAGGTCCAGAATAACGTGTGTCAAGTTTCGAGAAAATCGTTTCAGATTTAGATATAGCTCCCATATATAGTTTCGTCCGATTTAAGGTAAATAGTGTACCAAAGTTCCTATATATCTTTCGATTTGCACGAAATTTGGCAGAGCGTAATGGATTAGGTCCTGAATGATGTGTGTTCAATTTCGTTAAAATCGGTTCAGATTTAGATATAGCTCCCATATATAGTTTTGTCCGATTTTATGTAAATGGTGCACCAAAGTCCCTATATATCTTTCGATTTGCACGAAATTTGGCAATGGCGTAATGGTCTAGAATGGTGTGTGCTAATTTTTCTGAAATCGGTTCAGATTTAGATATAGCTTCTATATCTGACCAAATGAAAAATGTAGTATAGGTTGCAGAATGACATGTTTATGGATCCAATTTCATTTTACTGGTTCTTTAAAAATGCGACGTCTGTTAGGATTCATCTGTTGAATATAGACAAAGTGGTGAAGGGTAGCATATAGTCGGCCCTGTCCGACTTTACTGCTTTCCTTACTGGTTTAAAATTTATGTTTGGCTACCTACAATAGGCCTGGATTTTTTAAAAATTATTTTTGGCCTCTGACAATAGGCGTGGATTTTTTAAAGGTTATTTTTTGTGGCCTCTTACAATAGGCGTAGATTTTTTAAAGATTACTTTTTGGCCACTTAGAATAGGCGTGGATTTTTTAAAGATAATTTTTGGCTACCTACAATAGGCGTGGATTTTTTAAAGATAATTTTTGGCTACCTACAATAGGCGTGGATTTTTTAAAGATTATTTTTTGTGGCCTCTTAAAATAGGCGTAGATTTTTTATTTAAAGATTAATTGTTGGCCACCTACAATAGGCGTGGATTTTTTAAAGATTACTTTTTGGCCACCTACAATAGGCGTGGATTTTTTAAAGATTTCTTTTTGGCCACCTACAATAGGCGTGGATTTTTAAAGATTACTTTTTGGCCACCTACAATAGGCGTGGATTTTTTAAGGATAATTGTTGGCCATCTTTGGTCTTTGTCTTCCTCCCATTTCCAGTTAATGCTTATTTAATTCCATATATTTAACCGCAAAAGTAAAAAAATATTTCCATCCGAACTTCCGAAGTAAAAGTGAAATTTGTAATAAATTATTGGCTGTGGCTGAAAAGTTGGTAGCAAAAATATCCTGCATTAGCGATGATGTTGCTGCCATTGGCCAAGTTAACACAAAAGAAAGAGAGTAATGATACGGTTGAGGAGGTGGAGGAGGAGGTCTGCAAATTTGCGTACTAAACTTTTTGTTGGTTAATAGTTGTTGTTGTTGTTTTTGTTCGCTTTTCTTCTTCTTCTCGGGGCCATTATTATTTTGCACTGGAAATTTATGAAATACGAAAAAATCGTATTCTAAATGTTAAATGGCCAGTGTTGAATGAAATGATTTTCAAGTTTGTTGAAAGTACTTCATAAAAGGACAGCCTCAACAGAAACTATTGTGAAGCCTTGAACTCGTCAAAGTGTTGGGATTGTTGTAGTTGTTGTTGGGAATCGGATGAAGGTGAGGTGTGGAGGATGAAGAGCAGAGTTTGTTATTTAGAAAATGAAAGTGACTGCAGGCCATTGGGGAAAGTTGGTTATTAAGGTTAGAGTTATGGGTGAATTAAAGTCAGTTATTGGAGAAAGAAAGGATATACAAAGGCGTGGTTTTATAAAAAAAATTTGAGGTCCTACAATAGGTGTGGATTTTTCAAACAATATTTTTGAGGTCCTACAATAGGCGTGGATTTTTTAAAACTTTTTTAGGGCGCGGATTTTTTAAAACTTTTTTTAGGTCGCGGATTTTTTAAACATTACTTTTAGGGCTGTGCGATGCAAGAAGTCGCCTGGGTTGGACGGTTTGACTGGAGAGATGTGTAAAATCATCTGGAAGGTCATTCCAGAATTCCTAGAGGCTCTGCCAAGTGTGTTCGCTTGGGCATTTTCCCGAAGGCGTGGAAATCTGCGAAGGTCATCGTGCTACTGAAGTCGCCTGATAAGGTTAGGAGTAATCCTCGATCTTATCGGGGCATCAGTCTTCTTCCAGTGCTTGGAAAAGTACTGGAGAGGATTATGGTGCAGCGGCTTCAGGAGCGGTTGGCTGGAACAGAGAGCGAGTGGCAGTTCGGCTTCAAACCAGGCCTTGGTGTTGATGAGGCGTGGCTGCACATAAAGCAATGCATTGCTCATTCAGCAAAAAAAATACGTTTTGGGTATCATTGTCGACTTTAAGGGAGCCTTTGACTACCTTTGTTGGTCAAAGGTGATCTCTCGACTGGAGGAAGTGGGGTGTCAGGAGATAAAGCTTTGGCAAAGCTACTTCTCTGATCGGATGGCGTGTTCCGTTGGTACCTCCAACGTGATAAGTATTGATGTTGTACGCGGTTGTCCACAGGGATCCATTTGTGTTCCATACATATGGAACCTAATGATGGATCCTATGTTGCGACAACTAAATGCACATTGTAAGGTATGTGCTTACGCGGATGATTTACTCATTCTGGTGGAAGCTCAATCTCGTTCTGTGATGGTGATGTATATCGTCGCGAGTTGGGGCACCACGGTTGCTGTCCAAGTTTCCCGGGAGAAGACTGTGACAATGCTGCTGAAAGGTAGGTTGTCCAGTAACCGACATCCCAGTGTTGTGTTTGACGGTCGTGGTCTCCTTTATAAACCTGACGTCAAATTCTTGGGCATATCCACGGGCGAGAGGATGAATTTCATCCCTCACCTGGATCGGCTCAAGGAGAAGATGTGTAGCATTGTAGCCCCGTTAGACCTATTCTACGTTCTGACTGGGGACTTAGCAGACGTACGATGCGGGTAATATATGGTGGTCTGTTTGTTGCCTGTGCAACATACGGTGCTGCCATATGGCATACAGCCGTGACGGGGTACGGGTATCGAAAATTACTTTCGTGCCATCGCACAATGATACTTGCATGCATACCTCTATGCCTATGCAACCGATGCTATGCAGGTGTTGCTGGGCGTAGATCTAGAAGTGATACGTGCAAATGTATCATTTTTGGCCAAGAGGGGATTGCCCATAGTGCCCACTGACTGGGCAGTGGAAGGTATTGGTAGTTTGAGTGCCATCGAACGCAAGTACTGACTGCATGATCTAGTAGTATCTAGATGGTAATCTAGATGGGACACTAGCGAGATTGGGAGAGTGACATTCCGGTTCATCCCGGATGTTACTTTCGTTGCGACGAACCCCGATTTTGGTTTCGGCCTCCAGCTGGGGTTCTTGTTGACTGGACATGGTTCCCTCAATGCATTCCTGCATAGAAGGAACCTCTCTGACACAGCGGCATCTAGATGTGGGGCTCCGGTCGAAGACTGATTGCATGTACTGTGCGAATGTCCTCTCTACGAGGACCCCAGGAGCTTGGATTCCATGGGAATCAGCCATGCTGATGACTAATGGGACGTTAGTCGTGCGCTCTCGACTAGTGCAACTCGTGCTAGGCTCGGCTCGGTTTGTGCTGTAGTTTTCCGACGTCGAAGGGCGTTAGACTAGACGTAGTGGAGACACATGCGTTTCTGAAGGGTTACTAGTACCCTAGTCAGAATCGACGAGCAACTAGTACCGGCCAGACGTTGTCCGGAGGTTGTCCGGAGCCCTGAAACAGAGGTTTCAGCCTGACGTTTGGGATTGGCCCTATAGGGTGCAATGTGGTAGCTGTTGGTTGCCCCAAAGATTTCGCGGGAAGAGCTTCGGCTCGATGTGGAGATGCATTATCAAGCGGGTGCCTGACCCATATAAAGGCAGATGATTAGGTAGTCCTCGACTCCTCACCAAGGCGGAAGTGAAGTTTTGCGGCGGATCTTCGAATTGGTACCGGCGGATTGGCTTCAGAGTGTTCGTTGAGTACTCTGAGTTTTTCCAATGGGGCGCTGGTCGACGCTTAATTTCTACACCCAATGGGGCAGCATGGTTAAAGCCGTTGATGCGGGAATCATGTAAAACCCACAGGATTCATTACTTTTAGGGCATACATTAGGGATTCATTACTTTTAGGGCATACATTTAGGCGTGTATTTTTTAAACATCATTTTTGAGGGCATACATTTCGGCGTGGATTTTTTAAACATGATTTTTGAGGGCATACATTTAGGCGCGGATTTTTTAAACATCATTTTTGAGGGCATACATTTAGGCGTGGATTTTTTAAACATCATTTAGGCGTGATGCCTACATTTAGGCTTGGATTCTCTAAAAATTATTTTTGATGCCTACATTTAGGCGTGGATTCTCTAAAAATTATTTTTGATGCCTACATTTAGGCGTGGATTTTTAAAAAATTATTTTTGATGCCTACATTTAGGCGTGAATTTTTAAAAAAATATTTTTGATGCCTACATTTAGGCCTGGAGTTTTAAAAAATTATTTTTGATGCCTACATTTAGGCGTTGATTTTTAAAAAATTATTTTTGATGCCTACATTTAGGCGTGGATTTTTAAAAAAATATTTTTGATGCCTACATTTAGGCGTGGATTTTTAAAAAAATTATTTTTGATGCCTACATTTAGGCGTGGATTTTTAAAAAAATATTTTTGTTGCCTACATTTAGGCGTGGATTTTTAAAAAATTATTTTTGAGGACATACATTTAGGCGCGGATTTTTAAAAAATTATTTTTGATGCCTACATTTAGGCGTGGATTTTTAAAAAATTATTTTTGATGCCTACATTTAGGCTTGGACTTTTAAAAAATTATTTTTGATGCCTACATTTAGGCGTGGATTTTTAAAAAAATTATTTTTGATGCCTACATTTAGGCGTGGATTTAAAAAAAATATTTTTGATGCCTACATTTAGGCGTGGATTTTTAAAAAAATTATTTTTGATGCCTACATTTAGGCGTGGATTTTTAAAAAAAATATTTTTGATGCCTACATTTAGGCGTGGATTTTTAAAAAAATATTTTTGAGGACATACATTTAGGCGTGGATTTTTAAACATCATTTTTTAGGGCATACATTTAGGCGTGGATTTTTTAAACATCATTTTTGAGGGCATACATTTAGGCGTGGATTTTTTAAACATCATTTTTGAGGGCATACATTTAGGCGTGGATTTTTTAAACATCATTTTTGAGGGCATACATTTAGGCGTGGATTTTTTAAACACCATTTTTGAGGGCATACATTTAGGCGTGGATTTTTTAAACACCATTTTTGAGGGCATACATTTAGGTGTGGATTTTTTAAACATCAATTTTGAGGGCATACATTTAGGCGTGGATTTTTTAAACATCAATTTTGAGGGCATACATTTAGGCGTGGATTTTTTAAACATCAATTTTGAGGGCATACATTTAGGCAATTTTGAGGGCATACATTTAGGCGTGGATTTTTTAAAAATAATTTTTTGAGGGTATTTATGATTCAAATTTGATGAAATTTGGCACAGCTCATTTATTTGGCCCAAGGACGAACCCTATTCAAATTGGGAAAAATCGGTTCAGATTTAGATATAGCTCCCATATATATTTTCGTCCGATTTAAGGTAAATGGTACACCAAAGTCCCTAAATACCCTTCGAGTCGCACAAAATTTGACATAACGTACTTAATTAAGCCTAGAATGATGTGTGTTAAGTTTCGAGTAAATCGGTTCAGATTTACATATAGCTCTTATGTATATTCTTGTCCGATTTAAGGTAAATAGTGCACCAACGTCCCTATATATCTTTCGATTTGCACAAAATTTGGCGTAACGAACTAAATTAAGCCTAGAATGATTTGTACTAAGTTTCGTGAAAATCAGTTCAGATTTAGGATATAGCTCCTATATATAGTTTCGTCCGATTTTATGTAAATGGTGCACCAAAGACTTTATACATCTTTCGATTTGCGCGAAATTTTGCATAGTATACTGAATTGAGTCTTGAATGACGTGTGTTAAGTTTCGAGTAAATCGGTTCAGATTTATATAAAGCTCCCATATATAGTTTCGTCCGATTTTTTGTAAATGGTGCACCAAAGTCCCTTTATATACTTCGATTTGCATGAAATTTGTCATAGGGTACTGAATTAGATCGAGAATGATATGTGCTAAGTTTCGTGAAAATCGGTTCTGATTTAGTTATAGCTCCCATATATTTTCGTCCGATTTAATGTAAATTGTGCACAACGACCCATAGCTACGCCAATTGACACAACATAGTGAAATAAGTATTCCCTCGAAAAGGCGACGTCTGTTAGGATAGATATGTAAAATATATCCAAAGTGGTGAAGGGTATTATATAGTCGGCCCAGTCCAGTCCCAACCTTACTGGTTAGGGCATACATTTATACATTCGGATGCGTGGATTTTTTTAAAGTTATTTTTGGGGTCCTACATTAAGGCGTGGTATTTTTAAAATTTATTTTTAGGTTATACATTTAGACTATACTTAAAAAAAAGTATTTTTAGAGCACACTTTTAGGCGTGGATTTTTAATTTTTATTTTTAATTTTTAATGCCCTCTATTTAACTTCTAGTCAATTTCTCACTTTAAACACACTTCCTTGTCGCTTTAACCATAATCTTGTCTATGATATCCTATAATTTATTTAAAACAGTCATTGAGCCAACCAGCCGTTTGGTTTACTTTCTAAAGCCATAACAATGTGGCCCTGGGGGATAGTTGAGGAGATGGTGGCTGAGATACTTATGGCCTTGTAGTTGTGGTCGGTAATGCCACTTCAGTGTAATGTAATCGTCGTAACAAATGACACTTCTTTAATGGCATTAGGAAAGTCAGGGCAGAGATAGAGAATCAGCGAAGAGAGAGAGTGCGAGAGCATGTAATTAATTTGATTTAATAAAGTAGCAGGACACAGATAAAGTACAAGAGGAAGGAAGAAGGAATCACTTCCCATCAAGGCCAAGGAGTCAGGATGGAAGTTTTTAAATTTTTAAATAGTCCTCCATTCAATGATGTGCCAACAATACTTCAACTAATCGGCCATATGGGAAAAAAACACATTTTTAAACTTATCTGAAATGGAAGTGCCGCTCTTCCATTGTCCTTGCAATTAGCAGCAAAACTCTTTATGGATTTTTTTTTCTTCTCCTTCCAGCCACTCAACTTGGTATTTTCGTTCTCATTTCGAAAAAAAATTTTTGACATCATTCTTTTTACATTAGTCAAAGTTTTTCATTATATTTAAAATAATACAAAAAGAATAAACCTCTTTCTCTTCTACCCATCTCTTGGCCATCCTGCTGTGTGCGCCATACAAAAGGACTCTTCTTCTCATTCATTTGCAGACGACTCATTCAGCTTTTAAAACAAGCCAAAAAGTGTTAATTGCTTATATAAATTATCAACAAAAATTTCTACCGATTTTTGTTGTTGTTGTCGAAGTCTTTTTTGTTGTTTTTGTATTTAATGTGAAAAATTGTATTCAAGTGTAAAGTTTACTGCAGTAATTAGTCGTAGAAATTGTTTTTAGGTAGCCAGAAGGCTATCAGGGAAAAGTTACTGGCCAATGTGAAAGGTTGGTAAACAAAGAAATTTATAGAATTAAATATGCCTAAATATATGCTTGGTAAAATAATTTTTAAAAAATCCACGCCTATTGTAGGACTTCAAAAATATTGTTTTAAAAATCCACGCCTATTGTAGGACCTCAAAAATAATTTTTAAAAAATCCACGCATATTGTAGGACCTCAAAAATATTTTTTTAAAAATCCACGCCTACTATAGGACCTCAAAAATAATTTTTAAAAAAATTCACGCCTACTACAGGACCTCAAAAGTAATTCTTAAAAAATCCACGCCTATAATTTTTAAAAAATCCACGCCTATTGTAGGACCTCAAAAATAATTTTTAAAAAATCCACGCCTATTGTAGGACCTCAAAAATAATTTTTAAAAAATCCACGCCTATTGTAGGACCTCAAAAATAATTTTTAAAAAATCCACGCCTATTGTAGGACCTCAAAAATAATTTTTAAAAAATCCACGCCTATTGTAGGACCTCAAAAATAATTTTTAAAAAATCCACGCCTATTGTAGGACCTCAAAAATAATTTTTAAAAAATCCACGCCTATTGTAGGACCTCAAAAATAATTTTTAAAAAATCCATTTGTAGGACCTCAAAAATAATTTTTAAAAAATCCACGCCTATTGTAGGACCTCAAAAATAATTTTTAAAAAATCCACGCCTATTGTAGGACCTCAAAAATAATTTTTAAAAAATCCACGCCTATTGTAGGATCTCAAAAATATTTTTTTTAAAAATCCACGCCTACTATAGGACTTTAAAAGTAATTCTTAAAAAATTCACGCATACTATAGGACCTCAAAAATAAATTTTAAAAAATCCACGCCTACTACAGGACCTCAAAAATAAATTTTAAAAAATCCACGCCTATTGTAGGACCTCAAAAATAATTTTTAAAAAATCCACGCCTATTGTAGGACCTCAAAAATAATTTTTAAAAAATCCACGCCTATTGTAGGACCTCAAAAATAATTTTTAAAAAATCCACGCCTATTGTAGGACCTCAAAAATAATTTTTAAAATATCCACAACTATTGTAGGACCTCAAAAATAGTTTTTAAAAAATCCACGCCTACTATAGGACCTCAAAAGTAATTCTTAAAAAATCCACGCCTATTGTAGGACCTCAAAAATAATTTTTAAAAAATCCACGCCTATTGTAGGACCTCAAAAATAATTTTTAAAAAATCCACGCCTATTGTAGGACCTCAAAAATAATTTTTAAAAAATCCACGCCTATTGTAGGACCTAAAAAATAATTTTTGACAAATCTACACCTACGAAGGTTTCCGAAAGTAATTTTAAACCAGTATAGTCGGACGGGGCGGACCATATGATACCCTACACAACTGCCACGAAAATCAATAATTTTTGACAAATCTACACCTACTGAAGGATTCCGAAAGTAATTTTAAACCAGTATAGTCGGACGGAGCCGACCATATGATACTCTACACAACTACCACGAAAATCAAACTTTCTTCAGCTCTATATTCTGAGCCTGGGCTTTCACAACTTCACTTTCTAACCCTGGCATATTTTCCGATTTTTTTTTCTTGAAGTGATTTTTTACGCCGTAAAATAAAAAAATTATCACTTTAGGTTTTGGTTGATTTGGACCTCGCAATATTGACCGATCACCATCTAAACTGCCGCTCTGAGCATTCGGACAGATCCCCTTCACATTTTAAAATATATATTGTTCTGCATATAATAATTGCCTCTAGAGCGACTAGAAAATTAAAGTTTTCGGTTCATTGCACTCCCTGAATTAAATCTCAACTTCAGCGAAAACTATAGACGTCGTCCTTGACCATAATCGGAAGTTCATGTACACTTTCAAAGCTATCAGCGCGGCATTTCCGTCCTCTAATGGATTAATAGTAATACTATGCACATAGTCACCTTCACCTAATTACGTATAACTCCCACATCAGAGTACATGCAGCCATAAGTTTGTTATAAATTTGAAGGTCAACAACTCCTCTTGGATATACTATCAACTTCTCGGGTATATGTCCTTCGGGAGCAAGTATATACGCCCCAGAATAAAAATTTTGTAATTTTTCACACAAAAGTCAGGGTCCATTTGACTCGCTAAATATTACCGATGTTTATCCAAACAGGCATGTTTATTCCTTGGCACGATCCTCTTCTCCATGCAAAAACTCGCGATGTTTAGGCCATTGCGACCTCTGGAGCGACCAGAGCGACAATTTCATCCCTTAAATATTAACCGATCTTTACCAAAAACAATAGGGGCCTTCATTGGGCCGAAGCCGAAGGTTGGTCCATAAATGTGGTCTGTATCGTGTTTACAAATTATAATGGACAGACGAACGGATACACATGTCTACATCGACTCAGCTAGTCGAGATATGACGATCGGTATACTTAAAGGTGGGTCTAGGACCAATATTTCCCGTTACAAACTCTTGGGGCTGAACCAACATAGTTGTGTAGGGTATAAATAATCCACGCCTACGATAGGACCTCAAAGATAATTTTTAAAAAAATCCCCGGGTACTATTACTTACTTATTTAGCTGGCTTGTTACAGAACGGTTGTTCCATAAGCCGAGCTTAAAAAAGATTTCCAAGGGCGTCGGTTTTCATTTCTAATTTCCAAGATATTGTTCTCTATGTTCCCTTCTAAGGGAACCATCAGCTGGTTCGCATTTATATGCCATTTTGAGCTGGGGCATTCTCATTCATTCGCACAACATGGCCTAGCCATCGTAGTCGCTGCACCTCTATACGACTGACTATGTCGATGTCCGCGTATAAATTGTTAAGCTCGTGATTCATTCGACGCCGATATTCACCGTCAACGCAGACCGGCCGATAGATCTTTCGGAGAATTTTTCTTTTAAACACCCCAAGAGCAGGCTCATCTGATTGCGTAAGTTTCTATGCTTAAGATCCATATAATAGCTCGGGTAGTATCAGCGTCTTGTACAGTGTGAATTTGGTCTAGCGGGAGATTGCCTTGTTTCTAACCGGCTTTCTTAGACCATAGTATCATCTGTTGGCCATCACTATCCTTCTCCGAATTTCAAAACTGATGTCATTCGTTTTATTTATGGCGGTACCAAGGAATATAAAATCTTTAACTACATCGAAGCTGTAGTTCTCAAGTTCCACAGTTGGTTCGAGTCTACGGGACGTCTTGCGCGTTGATACCATCAGCTTGGTCTTCTCGCCGTTTACTGCCAGACTCACTTTGGCAGACTCTTTCTCAATTTGTTCAAAGGTGGCTGATAGCGCTCGCAATGTTCGACCCATTATATCGATGTCATCGGCGTAGGCGAGAAACTGGTGTTGTTTGATGTACAGAGTGCCATTTCTGTTCACCTTTGCCTGTCGTATGATCTTTTCCAGCAGGATGTTAAAAAGATCACACGACAAATTCTCACCTTGTCTGAATCCTCTTTCGGTATTGGAGGGCTCCGAAAGGTCCTTTCCGACTTTAACTGCTGACCTTGTGCCACTTAAAGTTATCCTGCATAGCCGTATTAATTTTGCAGGAATGCCAAACGCAGACATGGCTTTAAACACCAATGAACGCATAGAGCTCGAGTCGTATGCGGTTTTATAGTCGAGAATAGGTGGAATGTGTCGATGTGTTTTTCGTGTGTTTTTTTTCCAGGAGTTGGCGCAGTGTGAAAATCTGGTCAATGGTGGATTTGCCAGGTCTGAAGCCGCATTGGTATGGTCCAATAATGTCATTGACCATTGGCTTCAATCCGTCACACAGCACACTGGATAGCCTTTTTTATGCGATGGGAAGAAGGCTAATTCCTCTATAGTTGGCATATATCGTCTTGTCTCCTTTTTTTGTGTACGGGACACAGGATGCTGAGGTTCCAATCTGGTTGGACATGCATTCCTCTAGCCAAATTGTACTAATCAGCTGGTGCATGCTCAAACTATTCAAGATTGGTGGCCAGATGCTGGCCATCATCTGGCCACCAATCTTGAATAGTTCGGCTTGTAACCCATCGGCTCCTGCTGCTTAATTGTTCTTGAGCCGATTAGTTGCTTTTATGACCTCATCGTGGCTAGGTGGCATACACTCTATGCCACCTTCTCTTATTGGTTCTGGCGTATCTTCGCAACTCTGTCACTATTTGATACCAGAAGCTTTTGAAAATTCTCCACGACTACTATCCTCCAAAAATAATTTTTAAAAACTCCACGTCTAAATTTATGCTTCAATTTTTTTTTTTTATTTCATCCTACCCACTGTCTATTGAACTTCGAATAAATTACAACAATTTATCTTAATTTATGTATGGTTGCAATCATTTTTTTTCTGATACTCCATTCAGGCCACCCTCCAAAACACCAATAAAATTCAAAATCACTGTATATGGCCCACAAGACCCTAATTGCGAAATCATCATAAAATTTTGCGTGCGAGCGTATGTGAGTACAAATTTTTTTTTTTGCACTAAATGATTTGGGATTCATGATGGCCATTAAAATTCGCACGCCCTCACATTGACAGACAACTAACTATCTGACTGCCTGCCTTCCTGCTATACTTCCTGACTTGGCCTGCATGTCTGTCTGGCTAGCCAAACTAACTGTTACTGACATTTAGGCTGCTGCTGGAGGGTTAGCATCTAATGGATATTTCATTGGCATAAATTACGCACTAAATTTGGAGTGAAAAATTCGCACCAGGCACGCACCAAAAAATTGTTCGCAGGCATGTACACGAATCTATTGCAAAATATTTATGATTTAAATAGGGTGGGGAGGGGAGAGGGGGATGCCGCCACATTGAAACAAAAGAGACTGTGAACAAATTGTGAAAGTTAAATCAAAATGGAGGGAGGTGTGATAATGAAGAAGCGAATGGAAATATTTATCCAAGGGTTAACCTAAGGCGTGGATTTTTTAAAAATAGTTTTTTCAAGGACCAGGGTAAGGCGCAGGGGTGGCGTAAGGGATGATAGATACCAAGCATCGGCTCTGATTGGCTTTAACATGGCGATGTCCAGGCTTATGTTGTGCCGCGAGTTCACCCATAAAGAACTGTAAAAAATGGGTTGAGGCGTCGGGTTAGTTGCCCACTCTCGGCAAACCAAACAAAAAAAAATATATAAAACCAATCCCCCCTAATGTTGACGACCCCCGCAAACGTATAAAGGACCACAATCTGCGAAACTGCACTTGGAATGTGCGCACCTTGTGCAGAACAGGCGCAGTTCTCGCTTTGGCGGTTGTACTCAAGAAGTACAAAGCCGATATTATTGCCTTACAGGAAATGCGAAAGGGAAAGGGACAGGCGTAAGTAAATCAAATGACTACACCCTGTATTATAGCTGCCATGAAACGAGACATGAATTTGGCTGCGGATTTATGGTTAACAGGAGAATAAAAGACCTCGTCACCAGATTCACTCCAGTAGATGAGCGAATTGCTATAATCCATATAAAAGCGAAGTTCTTCTACATCAGTCTCATTTGCGCCCATGCTCCGACCGAAGACAAAGATGAGCAGATCAATGACATATTTTACGAGCGCCTACAAACAGCATATGATCGCTGCCCTGGTCACGACATTAAAATTCTGCTAGGAGATGCAAAAATCGGAATGAGGTTGATCGACTTGAGCTTGGAAACAGCACATGACCGTTGCCCTGGCCATGATATTAAAATTCTGCTAGGAGATTTTAATGCAAAATTCGGAAGGAAAGGGAATATCTTTGGCCCCATTGTCGGAAAATTCAGCCTTCATGAAGAAACATCCGATAACGGCATGAGGTTGATTGACTTCGCGGCAGCAAAAAAACATGGTAGTAAGCAGCACCAGATTCAAGCATCTCGATATACCACCACCTGCCACCTGAATTTCTCCTGATCAAGCAACGAGAAATCAAATTGATCATGTTGTGATAGACGGAAGGCATTCATCCAGTGTTTTAGACGTTCGATCGATCCGAGGAGCGAATATCGAATCGGACCACTACATTGTAGCAGCCAAGGTTCGCACTCGTCTTAATGTTGCAACAAATGTGTGATCTAACACAAGACGGAAAATCGACGTCGAAAAGCTGCAAACACAACAGGTAGCAGATGCCTACTCCGCTCAACTTACCCACCTGCTTGACGAAAGCACTTCTTGTCCCGATAATAGTATAGAAGCACGATGGCAGTGAATTGCCCACTCCCTACAAACTGCAGCAAAAGCAACACTTGGGTACCAAAGACCACCATCAAGAAACCCATGATACGATCAGGAATGTCGTAATGCTACTGATGTGAAAAATGCAGCGTATAGGACAACCCTGCGGACAGTAGCAACACGTAATGCGTAATGGAGAAGTATTGGCAGAAAAGGAGAGATGTATTTTCAGTAAAAAGAAGAAAGAGCAAGAAAAACGTGAGCGGGAGTAAATCGAGATGTGCAGGAGTCGGAATGAAGTCCGGAAATTCTACCAACGAGTAAAACACCAAACTGAAGGCTTTGGTGCAGACACATCTTCCTGAAGGGATGAAGAAGGAAACTTGGATCTGGAAGGTGCATTTTGAAAAGCTTCTGGTATCAAACAGTAGCGTTGAAGAAGATACCCCAGAACCAAGGTATATGGTATGGTATAGAGTGTATACCACCTAGCCAAGATGAGGTCATAAAAGCAACTAATCGGCTCAAGAACAATAAAGCAGCAGGAACCGACGGGTTACCAGCCGAACTATTCTAGACTGGGGGTCAGGTGCTTGTCAGGAGCATGCACCAGCTGGTTAGTACAATTTGGCTAGAGGAATCGATGCCCAAATCGAGATGTACAAGAGTCAGAATGAAGTCCGAAAATTTTACCAACGAGTAAACCACCAAACTGAAGGCTTTGGTGCAGGCACATATTCCTGTAGGGATGAAGAAGGAAACCTGGTGACAGATATAGACAGCGTGCTGAGGATCTGGAAGAAGCATTTTGAAAAACTTCTCGTATCAAATAGTAGAAGAAGATACCCCAGAACCAATCAGAGATGACGGTATAGAGTGTATACCACCTAGCCAAGATGAGGTCAGAATAGCAATCAATTGGCTCAAGAACAATAAAGCAGCTGGAGCCGACGGCTTACCAGCCGAACTATTCAAGACTGGAGGTCAGATGCAGATGGTCAGGAGTATGCACCAGCTGATTAGTACAATTTGGCTAGAGGAATGCATACCCAAGCTGATTGAAACCTCAGCATCCTGTGTCCAGTGCACAAAAAAGGAGACAAGACGATATGTGCCAACTATAGAGGAATTAGCCTTCATCCCATCGCATATAAAGTGCTATATAGTGTGCTGTGTGAACGATTGAAGCCAATGGTCAATGACATCATTGGACCATACCAATGCGGCTTCAGTCCTGGCAAATCCACCATTGACCAGATTTTCACTCTGCGCCAAATCCTAAGAACCAAGAAAAAACACATCGACACATACCACCTATTCGTCGACTATAAAGCCGCATTCGATAGCCCTATCCGTTCATAGGTGTTTAAAGCCATGTCTACGTTCGTCATTCCAGCAAAATTAATACGGCTATGCAGGATAACTTTAAGTGGCACAAGGTCAGCAGTTAAAGTCGGAAAGGGCCTCTCGAAGCCCTTTAATACCCAACGAGGATTCAGACAAGGTGACAGTTTGTCGTGTGCTCTCTTTAACTGCCTGCTGGAAAAGTATGACCTTTTCCAGAGGCAAAGATGAACAGAAATGGCACTCTGTACACCACACAACAAAACATGTTACTCTCCTACGCCGCCGATGACATCGATATAATGGGTCGAACATTGCGTGCGTGCCACCTTGGAAAAAATTGAGAAGAAGTCTGCCAAAGTGAGTCTGGCAGACCAAATGTGGGACTTGAGAACTACACCTTCGAAGTAGTTAAAGATGTTATATACCTTGGTACCGCCATAAATAAAACGAATGACATCAGCTTTGAAATTCGGAGAAGGATTGTGATGGCCAACAGATGTTACTATGGTCTTAATAAGCAGTCTGGAAACAAGGCCACCTCCCGCCAGACTAAACTCACACTCTACAAGACGCTGATATTACCCGTGCTATTATATGGATCTGAAGCATGGGTACATACGCAAGCAGATGAGGCAGCTCTTGGGGTGTTTGAAAGAAAAATTCTCCGATCTGCGTCGACGGTGACTATCGGCGTCGAATGAACCACAAGCTTTACTATTTATACGCGGACATCGACAAAGTCTGTCGTATTGAGCTGCAGCGACTACGATGGCTAGTCCATCTGTCTATGGGGTCTAAGTAAGCAGTTTAGAAACAAGGCCACCTCCCGCCAGACCAAACTCGCACTTTACAAGACACTGATACTACCCGATGTGCTGTAATATGGATCTGCAGCATGGATACTTTCGCAAGCAGATGAGGCAGCTCTTGGGGTGTTTGGAAGAAAAATTCTCCGAAATAATCTATGGGCCGATTTGCGTTGACGGTGAATATCGGCGTCGAATGAACCATGAGTTGTACCAGCTATTTTCGGACATCGACATTGTTAGACGTATTGGCCTGCAGCGACTACGTTGGCTAGGTCATGTTGAGATAATGGATGAAGATGCCCCAGGCATACAAAAGCGAGGCATACGAAAGCGAGCCTACTGATGGTGGATTTTTAAAAATATCGTTTCAAGGACCTACACAAGGCGTGGATTTTTTAAAAATATTTTGTTCAAGGACCTACAGAAGGCGTGGATTTTTTAAAAATATTTTTTTCAATGACCTACAGAAGGCGTGGATTTTTTAAAAATATTTTTTTCAAGGACCTTCACAAGGCGTGGATTTTTTAAAAATATATCTTTCAAGGACCTACACAAGGCGTGGATTTTTTAAAAATATTTTTTCGAGGATCTATACACGGCGTGGATTTTTTAAAAATATTTTTTCAAGTAGCTATACAAGGCGTGGATTTTTTAAAAATATTTTTTTCAAGGACCTACACAAGGCGTGGATTTTTTAAAAATATTTTTTCGAGGATCTATACACGGCGTGGATTTGTTAAAAATATTTTTTCAAGGACCTACACAAGGCGTGGATTTTTAAAAATATTTTTTCAAGGACCTACACAAGGCGTGGATTTTTTAAAAATATTTTTTCAAGGACCTACACAAGGCGTGGATTTTTTAAAAATATTTTTTCAAGGACCTACACAAGGCGTGGATTTTTTAAAAATATTTTTTCGAGGATCTATACATGGCGTGGATTTTTTAAAAATATTTTTTCAAGTAGCTATACAAGGCGTGGATTTTTTAAAAATATTTTTTTCAAGGACCTACACAAGGCGTGGATTTTTTAAAAATATTTTTTCGAGGATCTATACACGGCGTGGATTTGTTAAAAATATTTTTTCAAGTATCTATACAAGGCGTGGATTTTTTAAAAATATTTTTTTCAAGGACCTACACAAGGCGTGGATTTTTTAAAAATATTTTTTTTAAGGACCTACACAAGGCGTGGATTTTTTAAAAATATTTTGTTCAAGGACCTACAGAAGGCGTGGAGTTTTTAAAAATATTTTTTTCAAGGACCAATACAAGGCGTGGATTTTCTTAAAATATTTTTTCAAGGACCTACACAAGGCGTGGATTTTATAAAAAATATTTTTACAAGGACCTACACAAGGCGTGGATTTTCTTAAAATATTTTTTCAAGGACCTATACATGGCGTGGATTTTCTTAAAATATTTTTTCAAGGACCTATACAAGGCGTGGATTTTTTAAAAAATATTTTTACAAGGACCTACACACGGCGTGGATTTTCTTAAAATATTTTTTCAAGGACCTACACAAGGCGTGGATTTTCTTAAAATATTTTTACAAGGACCTACACAAGGCGTGGATTTTTTAAAAATATCGTTTCAAGGATCTCTTATTTTTAAAATCTCCTTTAACCCCATATCTTCCTGTGCCTTCCATTATTGTCACGTAAAGGATTACTGTTGTCCCAAACACCACATTCCATAACTTGGAAACTTTACTCATCGTCTTTTGGCCTCCCACACGTAAACTAGTTAGCAAAAGTTCCGCCAGCCGAGTATCTTTTGTTTTCCAAACTCGTGCTAAACTATTAAATTCAGTAGGTTTTTCTTTTCGAACATTCGGAGAAACCTGATGTTGATGCTGTTTATGTTCGCCGTACATTCACAGGATGCAAATAAGTCGTCATTATGCAGCCTATTTGCGAATGGCACAAAAACATCGACAACAAAAGGAACACAAACATGTCGCAGAACTTTATGATATTTGCGACAAACGAAAAATACCAATGGGTAGGTTATGGAGAGGGATATCCTTGCTAAGGGATTGCTACATAATCAGGTGGGTGGATTTAAAGCGGATTTTTCTTTTCACCTTTAGCAGTTCGCCATGTTCGGAGACTTTTATTAGTTTTGCAACTTCATTGTAAATATTTTATTATTATCCTTGTTAGGAAAAAATAGAAAAGTTAGTCCAAAGTTCAACAAGGATTTGGCATAGATCTCATTATTAAGAGATTGGATGGGTGAGGTGACAAAAGGGAGGAAGTATAGGTCCTTGAAATTTTTTTTTTTAAATCCACGCCTTTGGTTACTTACTTAGCTGGCTTGTGACAGACCTTACGTTCAATAAGCCGAGCTTAGAAAAGATTTCCAGGCGCGTCGGTCTTTTGAGCACTTTTTCCGGTTTGAAAGATCAGATTTGGCAATGTTGTCCTCCACATGATATTTCCATCTTATTCGTGACCTTCCCCGTCTGCGTGAACCATAAGCCGGTTCGTTTTTATATGCCTTTTGGGCTGAGGCATCTTCATCCATTCTCACAACTTGACCTAGCCAACGTAGTCGCTGCAGCTCAATACGTCTAACAATGTCGATGTCCGAGAATTGCTGGTACAACTCATGGTTCATTCGACGGCGATATTAACCGTCAATGCAGATCGGTCCATAGATCTTTCGGAGAATTTTTCTCTCAAACACTCCAAGAGCAGCCTTATCTGCTTGCGAAAGTACCCATGCTTCAGATCCATATAACAGGACGGGTAGTATCAGCGTCCTGTAGAGTGTGAGTTTGGTCTGGCGTGAGGTGGCCTTGCTTTTGAGTTGCTCACTCAGACCATAGTAGCATCTGTTGATCAACACTATCCTTCTCCGAATTTCAAAACTGATGTCATTCGTTTTATTTATGGCGTTATCAAGGTATATAAAATCTTTGACTACCTCGAAGCTGTAGTTCTCAAGTTGTACAGTTGGTCCGAGTCTACTGGACGTCTTGCGCGTTGATACCATCAGCTTGGTCTTCTCGCCATTTACTGCCAGACCCACTTTGGAAGACTTCTTCACACTTTGTTCAAAGGTGACTGTCACCGCTCTCAATGTTTGACCCATTATGTCGATGTCATCGGCGTAGGCGAGTAACATGTGCTGTTTTGTGGTGTACCGAGTGCATTTCTCTTCTCCTTTGCCTCTCGTATGACCTTTTCCAGCTGGATGTTAAAAAGATCACACGACAAACTGTCACTTTGTCTGAATCCTCGTTCGGTATTATAGGGCTCCGAGAGGTCCGTTCCGACTTTAACTGCTGACCTTGTACCAATTAAAGTTATCCTGCATAACCGAATTAAATTTGCAGGAATGACAAACGCAGACATGGCTTCATACATGGATTCTGAATCCTCGATCGGTATTAAAGGGTTCTGAGAGGTCCTTTCCTACTTTAACTGCTGATCTTGTGCCACTCAAAGTTATCCTGCATAGCCTGCATAATTTTGCAATAATGCCAAACGCAGACATGGCTTTAAACACCTCTGAACGGATAGAGCACGAATCGAATGCGGCTTTATAATCGACGAATAGGTGGAATGTGGCGATGTGTTTGTCGTGGGTTATTTTTCCAGGACCTGCTGCAGAGTGAAAATCTGGCCAAGGGTGGACTTGCCAGGTCTGAAGCCGCATTGGTATGATCCAATAATCTCATTGAACATTTGCTTCAGTTGCACACACAGCACGCTGGATAGAACTTTATATGAGATGGGAAGGAGGCTAATTCCTCCATAGTTGGCACATATCGTCTTGTCTCCTTTTTTGTGCACGGGACACAGGATGCTGAGGTTACAATCATTGGGCATGCATTCTTCTAGCCAAATTATACCAATCAGCTGGTGCATGCTCCTGACGAGCATCTGACCACCAGTCTTAAATAGTTCGGCTTGTAAACCATCGACACCTGCTGCTTTATTATTCTTCAGCCGATTGATTGCTATTCAGACTTCATCTTGGCTAGGTGGTATACACCCTATACCATCATCTCTGATTGGTTCTGGGGTATCCTCTTCACCGCTGCTATTTAATACCAGAAGATTTTCAAAATGCTCATTCCAGATCCTTAGCACGCTGTCTGTATCTGTCACCAGGTTTCCTTTTTTATCTCTAGAGGAGGATGTGTCTGCCCCAAAGCCTTCGGTTTGGTGTTTTACTCGTTGGTAAAATTTTCGGACTTCATTCTGACTCCCGTATATCTCAATTTGCTCACGCTCACGTCTTTCTTGTTCTTTCTTCTTTTTTCTGAAAACACGTTTCTCCTCTCTCCTTTTCTCCCGATAATTTTCCATCGCATTACGTGTTGCTACTATCTGCAGGGTTGCCCTATACGCTGCGTTTTTCATATCAGTAGCATTACGACAATCCTGATCGTACCATGGGTTTCTTGGTGGTGGTTTTTGGTACAGAAGTGTTGCTTTTGCTGCAGTTTGTAAGGAGTGGCCAATTCTTTGCCATTGTGCTTCTATATTATTATCGGGACAAGGGGTGCTTTCGTAAAGCAGTTGGGTATGTTGAGCGGAGTAGGCCTCGGCTATCTGTTGTGTTTGCAGCTTTTCGATGTCGAGTTTCCGTGTTACATTAGATCGCACCATTGCTGCTACATTAAGACGGGTGCGAACCTTGGCTGCCACAAGGTAATGGTCCGAATCGATATTCGCTCATCGTGTTTTAGACACTGGAAGAATGTCTTCCGTCTATCACAACATGGCCAGTTTGATTTCTCGTTGCTTGATCAGGAAAAATCCAGGTGGCCTTGTGTATATCGAGATGCTTGAATCTGGCGCTGCTAACTACCATGTTTTTTGCTGCGGCGAAGTTAATCAACCTCATGCCGTTGTCGGATGTTTCTTTGTGGAGGCTGAATTTTCCGTCAGTGGAGCCAAAGATATTTTCCCTTCCGATTTTTGCATTAAAATCTCCTAGCAGAATTTTAATGTCATAGCCAGGGCAACGGTTATATGTTTTTTCTAGACGCTCCTAAAAAATGTCTTTGGTCTGTTCAACTTTGTCTTCCATCGGATCATGGGCGCAAATAAGACTTATGTAGAAGAACTTCGCTTTTATACGGATTATAGCAATTCGCTCATCTACTGGAGTGAATTCACGCCTTAGGTTGACCCTTGAAAAAATATTTTTAAAAAATCCACGCCTTAGGTTGACCCTTGAAAAAATATTTTTAAAAAATCCACGCCTTAGGTTGACCCTTGAAAAAATATTTTTAAAAAATCCACGCCTTAGGTTGACCCTTGAAAAAATATTTTTAAAAAATCCACGCCTTAGGTTGACCCTTGAAAAAATATTTTTAAAAAATCCACGCCTTAGGTTGACACTTGAAAATTTATTTTTAAAAAATCCACGCCTTAGGTTGATCTTTGAAAAAATATTTTTAAAAAAATCAACGCCTTAGGTTGACCTTTGAAAAAATATTTTTAAAAAAATCCACGCCTTAGGTTGACCTTAGAAAAAATATTTTTAAAAAAATCCACGCCTTAGGTTGACCCTTGAAAAAATATTTTTAAAAAAATATACGCCTTAGGTTGACCCTTGAAAAAATATTTTTAAAAAAATCCACGCCTTAGGTTGATCTTTGAAAAAATATTTTTAAAAAAATCAACGCCTTAGGTTGACCTTTGAAAAAAATATTTTTAAAAAAATCCACGCCTTAGGCTGACCCTTGAAAAAAATATTTTTAAAAAATCCACGCCTTAGGTTGACCCTTGAAAAAACATTTTTAAAAAATCCACGCCTTAGGTTGACCCTTGAAAAAATATTTTTAAAAAAATCCACGCCTTAGGTTGACCCTTGAAAAAATATTTTTAAAAAAAATCCACGCCTTAGGTTGACCCTTGAAAAAATATTTTTAAAAAAATCCAGGCCTTAGGTTGACCCTTGAGAAAATATTTTAAAAAAATCCACGCACTTAGGTTGACCCTTGAGAAAATATTTTTAAAAAATCCACGCCTTAGGTTGATCCTTGAAAAAAATATTTTTAAAAAATCCACGCCTTAGGTTGACCCTTGAAAAATATTTTTAAAAAATCCACGCCTTAGGTTGACCCTTGAAAAAATATTTTTAAAAAATCCACGCCTTAGGTTGACCTTTGAAAAAAATATTTTTAAAAAATCTATTCCCCTCAAATTATGAAAAATTGTGTAAACAAAATAATTCCCCTCTTACCTGTCTACTATTGTCGAATTGCTCCCGCATCGAATACAAATCACTGCGACGCATTTTCCTGCGTACTTTACGCTTCGGACGATTGTTGACAAATAAATCCTCTAGGCTACTGCTGCTGCCGCTATCACTATCTCCACTATGCGAATCGTCACCTTGCTCACCCAAAAACACCGCAGTATCCCCTGTCCTATCCTGCTGTTCAGCTTTTTCAATATCCGTTTGATTCAGTGCCGAATAGCGTATTGAATCTTTATTCTCAAATAACGATTGAAAAAATCCTGCTGGCGAGGATGCTGCCACCACGGGGGATATAAGTGTTGCGGGTGCTGTTGTGATGATTGGATTCAAACTATTTCGTGATCTCTGATGCTGTGAACGTCTCGCCGAGCGACGATTGTTGGTTTTTATAGAACGTGAGTTTTTTATTTTAGCGGTTTCGGCTGATTTGGCAATGTGTAATGCGTCCATCCAAGGGGTACTCATAGTAAGAAATGGTGGAACGGAGGGTGGAGGAGAGATGTGGGATTTTTTCTTTGTTTCTTTTTGGTGGGAGATTTTTTGTCTTTTGTTTGCTGGTTGGTCGATGTAAGGTCCTCTATTTATTGTTCCTTTGGGGGTGTCAATACCAAATCTTCGGGATGCAGGTATAGAGGGAGGGTACACACATATCTGGAAAGAGAAAAAAATTATTCTTAGTAAAATAAAAAATCTATTAAAAATTCGAATTCGAAAAATCCACGCCTTGTTCGGATCCTTAAAAACTATTTTTTTGAAAATCCACGCCTTGTTCGGATTTTTAAAAAACTATTTTTTTAAAAATCCACGCCTTGTTCGGATCCTTAAAAACTATTTTTTTAAAAATCCACGCCTTGTTCGGATCCTTAAAAACTATTTTTTAAAAAAATCCACGCCTTGTTCGGATCCTTAAAAACTATTTTTTTAAAAATCCACGCCCACTTCTGGACCTTAAAAATTATTTTTTCAGAATCAATCCAAATTCGAATTCCTCTACCCAACCTCAATCCCCTTCCCAGCCTTCAAAAATTCTTAAAAACTATTTTTTTAAAAATCCACGCCTTGTTCGGATCCTTAAAAACTATTTTTTTAAAAATCCACGTCTTGGTAGGATCTTTAAAAAAATATTTTTTAAAAATCCACGCCTTGTGTGGATCCTTAAAAACTATTTTTTAAAAACCTAAGCTCTGTACGGATCCTTAAATACTATTTTTTAAAAATCCTTGTGCGGATCCTTTAAATAATTTTTTTTAAATCCACGCCTTGTGCGGATCCTTAAATTTTTTTTTTTAAATCCACGCCTTGTACGGGTCCTTAAAAATTGTTTTTTTTCAAAATCCTTGTACGGATCCTTAAAAATTATTTTTTTTTTTCAACATCCTTGTACGGATCCTTAAATTTTTTTTTTTTAAAATCCACGCCTTGTACGGATCCTTAAAAATTATTTTTTTTACAAATCCACGCCTTGTACGGATCCTTAAAAAATATTTTTATTTACAAGTCCAAGCCTACTTCTTGACCTTATTATTTTTTTCAGAATCAATCCAAATCCGAATTCCTCCACCTAACATAAATCCCCCTTCCATGTCTTCGAAAAAAATTCCTGCAATTTCCCCCCCATTGCAAATAAATTGAATGACTTGCCCAGAATTCTATTTTCTGTCGTCGATGTTGTTGTTGTCGGAATTTTTTGTGGCATTTCAACGCTCAACTAAATTTCTAGTCATCCATATCTTCGAGGTATTTTCCCCCAACACTTGACACAACTGTTGGCTGGCTGATTATCACTTGACTTCGTTTTGGTGTTCTATGTCTTCTATGGCATTCTGAAGGTGCGGACGTGTCCCTGTATGTGTAAGACTAATTGCAGTGCGAAGAAAATTCGCCTTGTCATCATTGAGTATGATTTGTTTTGAAAAAGAAAAATCAACAAATATTGAAAATCATCATCGATGTAACACATATTTTATGTGGGCCAAATCAATAATGGGGCTTGGCGCCATAGAAACTAGGACGACAGGTAGGGAATTTTTAAAAATACTTTTTAGAGGACATATACACTAGACGTAAATTTTTTAAAAATATTTTTGAAGAAGAAGACCTTCAGCTCTTCTATGAAGAAGAAGACCTTCAGCTCTTCTATGAAGAAGAAGAAGACCTTCAGCTCTTCTATGAAGAAGAAGGAGACCTTCAGCTCTTCTATGAAGAAGAAGGAGACCTTCAGCTCTTCTATGAAGAAGAAGGAGATCTTCAGCTCTTCTATGAAGAAGAAGGAGACCTTCAGCTCTTCTATGAAGGAGAAGGAGACCTTCAGCTCTTCTATGAAGAAGAAGGAGACCTTCAGCTCTTCTATGAAGAAGAAGACCTTCAGCTCTTCTATGGAGAAGAAGAAGACCTTCAGCTCTTCTATGATGAAGAAGAAGACCTTCAGCTCTTCTATGATGAAGAAGAAGACCTTCAGCTCTTCTATGATGAAGAAGAAGACCTTCAGCTCTTCTATGATGAAGATGAAGAAGACCTTCAGCTCTTCTATGATGAAGAAGAAGACCTTCAGCTCTTCTATGAAGATGAAGAAGACCTTCGGCTCTTCTATGAAGATGAAGAAGACCTTCGGCTCTTCTATGAAGATGAAGAAGACCTTCGGCTCTTTTATGAAGATGAAGAAGACCTTCGGCTCTTCTATGAAGATGAAGAAGACCTTCGGCTCTTCTATGAAGATGAAGAAGACCTTCAGCTCTTCTATGAAGATGAAGAAGACCTTCAGCTCTTCTATGAAGAAGAAGACCATCAGCTCTTCTATGAAGAAGAAGAAGACCATCAGCTCTTCTATGAAGAAGAAGAAGACCTTCAGCTCTTCTATGAAGAAGAAGACCTTCAGCTCTTCTATGAAGAAGAAGACCTTCAGCTCTTCTATGAAGAAGAAGACCTTCAGCTCTTCTATGAAGAAGAAGACCTTCAGCTCTTCTATGAAGAAGAAGACCTTCAGCTCTTCTATGAAGAAGAAGACCTTCAGCTCTTCTATGAAGAAGAAGACCTTCAGCTCTTCTATGAAGAAGAAGAAGACCTTCAGCTCTTCTATGAAGAAGAAGACCTTCAGCTCTTCTATGAAGAAGAAGACGTTCAGTTCTTCTATGAAGAAGAAGAAGACCTTCAGCTCTTCTATGAAGAAGAAGAAGACCTTCAGCTCTTCTATGAAGAAGAAGAAGACCTTCAGCTCTTCTATGAAGAAGACCTTCAGCTCTTCTATGAAGAAGACCTTCAGCTCTTCTATGAAGAAGACCTTCAGCTCTTCTATGAAGAAGACCTTCAGCTCTTCTATGAAGAAGACCTTCAGCTCTTCTATGAAGAAGACCTTCAGCTCTTCTATGAAGAAGACCTTCAGCTCTTCTATGAAGAAGACCTTCAGCTCTTCTATGAAGAAGACCTTCAGCTCTTCTACGAAGAAGACCTCCATCTTTTCTATGAAGAAAACCTCCAGCACTTCTATGAAGAAGACTTTCAGCTCTTCTATAAAGAAGAAAATCTTCAGCTCTTCGATGTATCTTCTATCTTCTATAAAAACCTTCAGCTCTTCGATGAACAGGCGTAGGGAATGATACCATACCAAGCAACGGCTCTGATTTTGGCTTTAACATGGCAAAGTCCTGGCTTATCCTGATTACTATAATCCTTATAAAAGCGAAGTTCTTCTACATCAGTCTCATTTGCGCCCATGCTCCGACCGAAGATAAAGATGAACAGACCAAAGACATTTCTTACGAGCTCATAAACACAGCATATGATCATTGCCCTGGCCATGTCAAAAAAAAAATTCTATTTGGAGATTTTAATGCCAAAATCGGAAAGGAAAATATCTTTGGCCCCACTGTCGGAAAATTCAGCCTCCATGAAGAAACATCAGACAACGGCATGAGGTTGATTGACTTCGCGGCAGCAAAAAAAAACATGGTAGTTAGTAGCACCAGATTCGGAAACATCTCAATATACACAAGGCCACTTGGATTTCTTCCAATCGAACAACGAGAAATCAAATCAATCATGCTGGGGGCGAATATCAGTTCGGACCTTTACCTTGTGGCAGCACCCGTCTTAATGAAGCAGCAAAGGTGCGATCTAACACGACACGAAAACTCGACGTCGAAAAGCTGCAAACACAACAGATAGCAGAAGCCTACACCGCTCAACATACCCAACTGCTTGACGAAAGCACTCCTTGTCCCGATAATAATATAGAAGCACAATGGCATAGAATTGCCCACTACCTACAAACTGCAGCAAAAGCAACACTTGGGTACCAAAGACCACCCTCAAAAAATCAGTAATACGATCAGGAGTGTCGTAATGCTACTGATATGAAAAACGCAGCGTATAGGGCAATCCTTGCGGACCGTAACAACACGTAATGCGATGGAGAACTATCGGGAGAAAAGGAGAGAGGAGAAACGTATTTTCAGAAAAACGAAGAAATAAAAACGTGAGCGGGAGCGTGAGCAAATCGAGCTGAACAGAAGTCAGAATGAAGTCCGAAAATTCTACCAACGGGTAAAACACCAAACCGAAGGTTTTGGGTGCAGGCACATCCTCCTGTAGAGATGAAGAAGGAAACCTGTTGACAGATACAGACAGCGTGTTGGGGATCCGGAAGGAGCATTTGGAAAAGCTTCAAATAGTGGCGGTGAAGAAGATACGCCGGAACCAATCAGAGATGATTTTATGGAGTGTATATCACCTAGCCAAGATGAGGTCGGAGTAGCAATCAATCGGCTGATGAATTATAGAGCAGCAGGTGCCGATGGGTTACACGCCGAACTATTCAAGACTGGTGGTCAGATGCTGGTCAGGAGCTTGCACCAGCTGATTAGTACAATTTGGCTAGAAGAATACATGCCCAATCTGATTGGAACCTCAGCATCATGTGTCCCGTGCACAAAAAAGGAGACAAGACGATATCTGCCAACTATAGAGGAATAAGTCTCCTTCCCATCGCATATAAAATGCTATCCAGTGCGCTGTGTGAACGATTGAAGCCAATGAAGTCAATAATACTATTGGACCATACCAATGCGGCTTCAGACCTGGCAAGTCCACCATTGACCAGATGTTCACTCTGCGCCAAATCCTGGAAAAAACCCCACGAAAAACACATCGACACCTTCCACCTATTCGTCGACTATAAAGCCGCATTCGACTCGATCGCTATCCGTTCATAGGTGTATAAAGCCATGTCTGCATTTGGCATTCCTGCAAAATTAATACGGCTATGCAGGATAACTTTAAGTGGCACAAGATCAGCAGTTAAAGTAGGAAAGGACCTCTCGGAGCCCTTTAATACCGAACGATGATTCAGACAAGGTGATAGTTTGTCGTGTGATATTTTTAACATCCTGCTGGAAAAGATAATACGAGACGCAAAGGTGAACTGAAATGGCACTCTGTACACCAAACAACACATGTTGACATCGACATAATGGGTCGTACATTGCGAGCGGTAACAGCCACCTTTGAACAAATTGAGAAGGAGTCTGCCAAAGTAAGTCTGGGAGTAAACGGCGAGAAGACCAAGCTGATGGTATCAACGCCCAATACGTCCAGTAGACTCGGACTCGAACTGTGGAACTTGAGAAATACAGCTTCGAGGTAGTCAAAGATTTTATATACCTTGGTACCGCGCCATAAATAAAACGAATGACATCAATTTTGAAATTCGGAGAAGAATTGTGATGGCCAACCGATGGTACTATGGTCTGAGCAAACAACTCAAAAGCAGGGTCACCTCCCCCCAGACCAAACTCTACAAGACGCTGATCTGCGTTGACGGTGAATATCGCCGTCGAATGAACCATGTGTTGTGCCAACTAATCTCGGACATCGACATTGTTAGACGTATTGAGCTGCTGCAGCGACTTAGTTGGCTAGGTCGATGTGGTGAGAATATATGAAAATGCCCCAGAATGGATAAAGATGCCCCAATGATGGTTCACGCTGTTATATGGATCTAAAGCATGGGCAGATGAGGCAGCTCTTAGAGTTTTAGAGAGAGAAAACTTCTCCAAAAGATCTATGGGCCTGCGATTTGCGTTGACGGTGAATATCGCCGTCGAATGAACCATGAGCTGTACCAGCTATTCTCGGACATCGACATTGTTGGACGCATTGAGCTGCAGCGACTACGTTGGCTAGGTCATGTTGTGAGAATGGATGAAGATGCCAGCCCAGCCCAGAAGGCATATAAAAGCGAACCAGCTGATGGTTCACGCAGAAGGGGAAGGCCACGAATGCAATGGAAAGATCAAGTCGAAGACAACATTGCCGAAAATGGTCTTTCAAAGTGGCAAAAACTGCGCAAAAGATCGACGCGCCTGGAAATCTTTTCTAAGCTCGGCTTATGGAACGAAAGTTCTGTCACAAGCCAGCTAAGTAAGTAAGTCTTCTATGAAGAAAATCTTCAGATATAAAAATCTACGCCTTAGGTTAACGTTAACCCTTGAAAAAATATTTTTAAAAAATCTTAGATTGACCCTTAAAGAATATTAAATAAAAATCCGACCTCAAAAAAAATCGCGTCTTAGATTGACCCTTGAAGAATATTTAAAGAAAAATCCGACCTAAAAAATATTTTTTTAAGTGTTTAAAAAATTTCTCTCAGTGCCTCTTTTTGTGTGTATCGCATTATGTTATTATTTACCATCATTGACAACAACAATAAATTAAAGCAAATATACAACAACAACACCACAAATGCTATTCATCGAGGCACAAGAACCCCACCAGAACTTATTAGCATTTCTTTTATGACCAGCGCTGTTGCTCAGCTGAGCTGAGCTGAACGCATGCGCAAACGCATATTTAACCACACACACGTACCTATCTACACCTGTTGGTATAGCCAGGGGCCGTGGCAGATATGCCAAAGGCATGTCGATTATTTTCTTAAGAATTTAAAAAAAAGTAAACACCACTCCACACGTTCTGAAGAGAATAACAAATAATCACCTCGAAGAACCGTGGAGACTTTCTTTGTTTTCACAAAAACACAGAGGTGTGGTGGGAGGTAGTGGGGGAGGGGTATCCCATTGGGGCTTAGCACTTCAGTTTACACAAGGAGAAGAAGTGGAAATAAATAGCACTTGTTGTTGGTATGTGTGGGGCAGAGTGTGCATGTCGGAGCCTTGTTTACCAAAGGCCGATTGGCGACGACCACCCTGCACAATGTGCGACCTGCTGCCAGCCAAACATCGTCACAGGTGAGCGAGTATTTTTTTTATAAATTTCCAAACCCAAGTGAAGATCAATTGCTTTGGGGACATGCGTAGAGATGATCATCGGATCCAAAGCAGCAGCAGAAGCAGAAGTTGGCGTTAATGTGTTACGCCAACGTTCGCTGCTGCTACCGATCTTGACTTTGTGTGGCTCAGCCTGGCTTAGCTTCGCTGTTGTGCTGTTTGTCGTCGACTGCCAATGTTGTCTTGGCCGACAAACTGCCTTTAACGTCTTTTAGTTATAAACGAGACTTTCGCGTGTTCGGTAGAAGATAATTCCCCGCAGTTAAACGATTTAATTTAACGCTCATTAACATAACAGACAAGCGACAACAACAACAAAAAGACAGCAAGAAAAGAAGAAGAAGAAAATAAAGTAATATCAACAACAAAACACCCAAGAAGTTCTAAATACTAAAAATTTCTTTTTGGAGATCTGATTTCGGATTTTGTTTTTTTTTTTGTTATTTTCGTTTTTTTTTAATGGCAATCGATCGGCAATCGGTGCTTCTGCCGATAATGGTGTTGATAATAAAATCATAAACTAAAAACGAAGTGAACGTCGTAGAGACACAAATAAAAATTAGGTGACTAATGTGAAAAATTGGGTAATTTATGCTAAGGGCATAATAAAATTAGGCCCTCGTAGAACACACACCGCACAAAAGTGGAGCGGAACACCAAAGTCAACAACTTTTTTTGAAAACCAAAAAAAAATTCTTAAAAAATCACACTCGGAATTTAGAACAACAAAAAATATTGGAAATGTGAAGCACGTAATTGTGGATCGTTATTTTTTTATGAAGAAGAAGAAGACGACCAGAGTGCCCTGGTGAATTATTAAAAAATAAAGACCAACAACAACAACAAAAAATAATCAATAAGATTTAAAAACATATTGAATGAACAAAGAAATTTTAAGGAATTAAATTCTTGGAATTGAAAAAAAAAGATTTAAAAAAGAAAAAATAAGAAAGAAGCAAGCAAAGACCTCGATAAGTTCGGCTAGGTCGAACAGTTCTTTTACCCTTCGCCATAAGGTGGACATTGAATATAAGTAAAAAAAATCGATCGGGATTTCTATATGGATGCTATGACATGTTCAATTGCTGGCACAAAAAAAAATAACAAACTATAGACCCTCACATCATTGGAAAATTCGGTTAGGGCCTTCAACACATCGAAAAAGATGAGTGGCCTTTATATGGGGGCTATGAAGTATAAAAAATTTATCGGGATTTCTATATGGCTGCTATGGCATGTGCAGATGATGCCACAAGAAAAAAAATAACTAACTCTAGACCCTCAAGTCATTGGAAAATTCGGTTAGGGCCTTCAACACATCGAAACTGATGAATGGCCATTATATGGCGGGCTATGAAGAAACATACACTTATTTCTGTTTCTGGAAATTTTTTCTGAACAAATCGTTTGCCAATGGAAAATTACAAAATGTCGACAATTCTGTTGGAAAATACATCTAGGACCATGAAAATACCTATAAAGGGTCTGGACCATTATATGAGGGCTATAAACAAAGATCGTTCAATATTTATAATTTTTGTTAGAAGGATTTGCCACCCAAATATAAATCAAAATATGAAGTTAGAGCCAATTTGGTTCAAAAATATGCCCAAGTTCCCCAAAATATCGAAATTTTGGGGGTATAGTTATATGGGGCCTATACTTAAAAATGGACCGATATTGATAATTTTTGGTAGGCAGAGTTTCTATCCAATGAGAACCCCAATATATCAAATTTCAAGCAAATCATTTTAATAACGAATCCAGAATGCTCAAACTATCGAAAATCGGAGGTAACCTCTATATGGGTGCTATAACTAAACATGCACCGATATTGATAATTTTTGGCAGGCTGATGTTCTACCCAATGAGAACCCCAATATACCAAATTACAACCAATTCGGCTAAAAAATATATCTGAAATCCTAAAAATTCTGTAAATCGGCGAGCACCTCTATATGGGAGCTATAACTAAAAGTGCACCGATATTAACAAATTTCGGTTGAAACATTTATCACCCAGTGAGAACCCAAAATACCAAATTACAGCCTATTCAATTGATAAACATGTCAAAAATCCTCAAAATACCGAAAATCGGACGGTACCTCTATATGAGGGCTATAACCAAATATCGTCAAATATTTATAATTTTTGGTAGAAAGATTTGCCACACAAATATAAATCAAAATATGAAGTTAGATCCAATTCGGTTGAAAAATGTGCCCAAGCTCCCCAAAAATACCGACATTTTGGGGGATTTGTTATATGGGGTCCATACTTAAAAATTGATATTGATGATTTTCGGTTAAGTCATTTATCACCCAATGATAACCCATAATATCAAATTTCAATCAAATCGGTTGAAAAAAGTTTTTATAATGCTCAAAATATCGAAAATCGAAGTTACACTTCTATGGGGACTACCCCGAAAATTAGGCCAATTTTAATAATTTTTGGTAGACACATTTATCAGCTAATGAGAACCCCAAATATCTAATTACAGCCAAATCGGTTGATAAGCGTGTCTTCAATTCTTAAAATACCAATAATCGGAGGTAACCTCTATATAGGTGCTATATCTCAACATGCGCCGATATTGATCATTTTTGGTGGGCAGATGTTCTATCTAATGAGAACCCCAAGTATCTAATTACAGCCAAATCGGTTGAAAAACGTGTCAGTGATTCTTAAAATACCAAAAATCGGAGGGTACCTCTATATGGGAGCTATAATTAAAAGTGCACCGATATTGATCATTTTTGGTGGGGAGATTTTCTACCCAATAAGAACCCCAAATCTCTAATTACAGCCAATTTGGTTAAAAAAGTTCCTGAAATCCTTAAAAATACCGAAAATCGGAGGGTAGCTGTAAGTGGTAGCTATACCTAAAAGTGCACCCATATTGATAATTTTTGGTAGGCCGATTTTCTACCCAATGAGAACCCCAAATATCTAATTACAATCAATTCTGTTCAAAAATACGTCTGAAATTTTCACATTAACGAAAATCGGAGGGGTACCTCTATATTGGAGCTATAACTAAAAGTGCACGTATATTGATAATTTCCGGTACTAACATTTGTCATCCTATAAGAACCCAAAAAATCATAGGAGAGCCAATTCGGTTGAAACCCCTGCCAATAATCCTCAAAATATGGAAAATCGGAGGGTATCTCTATGTGGGAGCTATACCTAAATGTGCGCCGATTTTGACTAAAAGTGGACCAGTATTGATAAATTTCATTATAAACATATATCACCCATTAAGAACCTGATATGTCTAATTACAGCCAATTCGGTTGAAAAACTCGTCTGAAATTCTCAAAGATCGGAATGGTACCTCTATATGGGATGTATCTAAAATGAGATGATATTAATACTTTTTAGTTAGGAGACTTTCTATCCAAAAAGAACCCTTAATATCAAATAACAGACAATTCGATTCAAAATCAAATTTAAACTCCTCAAAATACCGAAAATCGGATGGTACCTCAATATTATTTTTGGTATCATATTGAAAATTGATAATTTTTGGTATGCAGAACCACAACATTTTTATTAAAAGCAATTCTGTTGAAAAGCGTGATCAAAATCTTTTGAATAACAAACGATGGTCACTGAGATCAGGCATATACTAGCTGAAGGTCCCCGAAGCATTTGGTATATTACACAAAAGGACCTCGAAAAATTCTCTATGTTATAGGAGGACTCGGAAGTCCTTGGTATAGGATGCAAAGACGTTTGAGGCCTTCCATATGATGCTGAGACCTCGAAGCTATTTTATATTTTATTAGGGGGAATTGAAATATTTTGCATACTTAATAAAGACCTTCGAAGCCTTCTGTATGCTACAGAGGGACTCTGTGAACTTATGCATCATACAGGAGGAATTTCGAATACACCTGTTTTGAAACTCAAGGTACCTGTTGCAGTGTTCGAAAGGGTTAATATTTTCACGGTTCGTCCTAAGCGACAAAATTGACCGACTCGGTCTGTACTTCGCAAAGCACTGGAAGACTCAGAAGACTTACTGTAGACTTTTGGAGACTTTCCGAATGATAAAATAAGATCGCAAAGATCTTCCGTATACTACTTAAAGGTCGCAAAAGGTTTTTGTATCCTTCAGGGGCACTTTGTGTTCTGTTGAATGGTAACTAGAGGCCTTCCATATACTCCGAAGCCTTTTGAAAATTTAGGGGGGACTCAGAGGACATCTGCATCCTAGGAGAAGAACTCTACATAATATCAAATTATGTTTAAAGTCGTCCTGATACTTTTGTATATAATCGGAATGACACTGAGATCTTCTGGAGGTCTCTCCAGCCCCTTTGGCAACGAAAGACGTATAGGTACAGCAATCGAATTGGTCATATTTCTGCGGTCCATTCCAAGCGAAAATATCACCGACTCACCTATCTTAAATCTTCCTTATACTACGTGGAGACTTCCGAAGTAACACCTCTATGTTCTGTCGAAGGGTTAACTATGGTCACTGAGGTCCCGTTAAGGTCTTCAAAGTATTTTGTATATTATATATTCTAAACTTCTATTATATTTTATTCTATACTGCTGAGAGCTCTAAGCTCTTCGGTATATAAGCCGAAGTACAGTGAAATGATCTGTATCTGTAGTAGGAAGTCCCAGACGCGATATTAGGCATCTGAGGTATGGCAATCGAAAGGTTTTTCACGGTCCATGCCCAGCAAATAATTTGGTTGACTTCGTAATGTATCTAAAGTTTTCGAAGACTTTTATATATTACAGAATACTTTGGAAACTGAGAACTTTTCGTATTTTTAAAAGATGGGCACTGAGATTAATCCTGAATTCCTACATAGTTTTCAGAATTCTACTGTGTACCTTCGAAGTCCTATACATAGTACATAGGAGGACTCTGAGGATTTCTGTATATTGAATTAGTACTTTAAGGTATTCTGCATATTATCTAAAAACGTGTGAGCTCTTTCATATATTGCTGAAGCTCCTAATTTTCTAAGAACTCTGAGATATGCTGTACAATAGCCTGAAGTCTCCGTGGTCACCTGTCTGGTAACAAAATACGTCTGGGAGTCATATGTATAGCAATGGAAGGATCCAAGAGCAACATTTTGCCACCCCGCAAAGGACAACGTGCTTCAGAAGACTGCAGTATACTGCAGTAGGTTTCTGAGAATGTTTTTATAAAAAAAAAAAACTAATATAGACCACTATGACGTCTTCGGTATACAAAAACAAGTCTTCAACGTCTTCGATATTATTCAAATACCCCCTAGGTTATTTTGAATGGTAAAACAAGTTCTTTAAGGCCTACTGTAAAATACAGAAGGGCTCCGAAGTCTTCTATATATATTAGACAGAATAACTATAAATACTTCGGAGGGCCCTGAGAGTTCTGAGATCGTCTACAGAACATGTCTGAGGTCATTTGTAGAATAAGCAAAGAAGTTCATTATTCACCTGTATTCTACAGACGCCTTCGAAGTTTTCTGTATATTACACAGAAGGTCTTTGTATTTTACAGGAGGACAATGAGGTCTTGTGACCTCAAGGTATACCAAGACGTTTGAGATTTTACATAAATACTATATTTTCAAAAAATCCACGCATAGTCCATAAAAAAATATTTAAAAAAGCCAGGCCTCTAATAGTCCATGAAAAAATATTTTAAAAAAATCCATGCCTCTTATAGTTCATGAAAAAATATTTTTAAAAATAGTTTTTTAATCCATAAACAAATATTTAAAAAAATCTATGATTCGGAAGGAACGTCGCCAAAATGCATACTACAAATGGGCTGTGATTTCGATTGAATGACAAAACAAGCTGACTGATGTCTTTTATACACTACGCGATAGCCTCCGAAGTCTTCTGGATTCTACAGTATGCCTCCGAAGTATTCTGCATGAACTATGAGGACTTCTGTAGGCTATGAGAGTGCTCTTCATGGTTTACAAATACCTTTAAGCTATTTTATATCCTGAAGATGCATCTAGGAACTTGTGTACTTTAATGGATGGTTCCTGAGGTTACCAATATGGCAACATAAGTCGTCTGCTTTCTTCTTTATAACAATGATCGGTTCCGAACGAATTTTAGGCTTTCTGAATCGTGGCGGTCAAATTGACGAAACCCGCAGCCCTTGTTGATTCGAAATACATATTTAATTTATAATTTATATTTTTCTTTGATTGCAGATCACCCTTCAAAGACTATAAAACCTCTAAAAAATCCGATACTATAAAAAAATTGTTCATTAAAATGTGATAAAAATTAATTACCTTAAAAATCGTCAAAGACAAAGGTTCTGCAGTTGATCCAAATACCCAGCATCGCGTGTGATTAATTACAAAAAAATAAAATATACAAATTAAAAAATAAAAATAAATCAATTTGTTTTTGGAAAGCGTTTAATATCGAACTGTTAACGGTACCGGTATACCACACAGACATGCCATGTCATGTCCATAACTAATTAACTGTGATTTATTTTCATTTAAATATTCTCTTCAAACTAAACGTGACACCTTCAAAAGAAGTGAAAGAACCAAAGCACAAGAAAAGCATATGTGCAAGTCCAAAAACCGGTTACCCGAATTAAATAAAAAAATATCTCAACCAAGAATTTTTTTCTGCAACAAAAAATAATTTCCTGCCAACAACAATAACAACAACAAGTGTAACACACCCAAGTGCAAAAATGCTTCGGTTCACACAATTTGTGCAACTCCTAATAGTTTCCTTGATCGTCAACACGCTGCTGCTAATGACGATGATGGTGTCAGCGGAATCCAGCAACAGTAACAAATCATCGTCATTATTATCGCCACCAGATGAATTGAGTAGCTTTGCCACACCTGGAAAATATCATCATGACACACAACAACAATTTGCTGACAAATCTACCACCAAGAAGTTACATCGTAGTAGTCCCAAAGGTCTCCACATGATGGCGGCTACGGCTCGACAAAATCCCATTAAAAATTGGCTTGGTGCCTTCAATCGCAATCACTCGGGTTCCCCGCTGCCGGTTAATGGTTCGGGTAGCGTTGCAAATGCGGCTCAGGATTCGGTGAGGCAAACATGTTCATGCAGGTAAGTTTGCTAGATTTTTTTCCTTAGAAAATTTAAGTTAGTTTGGGATAAAAATCAGAGAGAAATTTCCGAATTTCCTAAGGGAAGGGCATTAAGTCCTTGGTGGGACAATGGACAGGAATACAACTTTATCATATGTAACTTCGGCAAGAGCATCAAAAATGCTTCTAGATCGACATTTTGTTGAACGTATAACCCTTCCGTGTTCCTGACAATAGTCAGATTTATATTAAATATGGAGCGAGAGTTCCGAGCCTTTTTCTACAATAATCATATGCCTGCGGCATTTGGTCCGCAATGGGACAATGGACAGGGATACAACTTTGACGCATGCATGTTCGGCAAGATCATCAAAAATGCTTCCATAACAATATATTGTAGAATGAGTAACCCTTCTCATATTCCGACAGTTGTCATACTTATGTTTAATAGAGTTCGGGGGTTCCATGGTTTTCCCTATATTCACAATATGCCTACAAAACCCTGCAAACAATAGCCGAAGACCTACACTGTCTTCCTTATACTGCAGCAGGGAAAATATCCGAAGTGTTTGCTACATTGCAGGTCCGAGGGATACGAGTTTTTCCCTCTATAACAATATGCCTTCCAATTCTTTCATATAGCAACCGAAGGCCTCTATTGCCTCCCATTATATTGTAGAAAAATCTTCGAATTTTTCTCTGCATTGCAAGACGGCCCGAGTCGTTCCTATACTACTCGAATGCACCTGAATGCCTAATACGAATAGTAAAAGGAGGTCTCCACAGACTTTTGCAAAAAGTCTCCAACGACTTGGAATGCTACAAACAGTTCTTGTGGATGGTAAAGGCGAACTCTAAGGTCTTCTGCATATTATTCAAAGACGTCTAAGATTTGCTATATACAGCCGTGGTCCCTTATCTCATTTGTATAGTAAGCGAATAATACTGAAATCTTCTAGCGTATTATAGAAAGTCTCCAAAGACATCGGAATGCTACAAAACGGCCTTTGAGTTCTAATGGGCCTTTTAGGTCATTGAAGTGTTCTTTATACTACGTGAAGGCTTCCGAAGTTTTTTGCATGTTATAGAAGAACTTTAGGGAATACACAGAGATTTTCTTAATACTATGCCAGGCGTTCGAACTCTTCCATATACCACTGTAGCCTCTGAGATATTTTGTACATGCCGAGAAGGACCCTGAGATCTTCAGTATAATTCCTCTAGAAGTTCTCAACGACTTCTGAAAGCTACAAACGGCCTTTGAGCTCTCTCGAATGGTAAAATAAGGTCATTGAGATCTTCCGAACGACCTTATAAGGACTTCTTTATCCTATGAAGAATAGTACGAGATTTTTTGAAGACTTCCAAAGTCTTCTGTATATTACATAAGAACTTCTGAGGACTTCAGTATCCTATGAGGATAAATTTGAGAGTTCCTGCAGACGTATGTAGTCTTCTATATACCACAGAACCCCTTGAGACATGTTGTACATGAGCACGAAGAAGCCATCATAGGTCATCTATGTAGTAGCGAAAGTCATGCAAGGTTTCGATAACGTATCCGAAGGGCTCTTCGATCCTCCGAAGGTCCTCTGAGATATTCTGCACTGAAGAATGATACCTTATTGTCTTAAGAATAAGACAATAAGGTACCATAAGTTATTCCAGAAATCTTCTAAGGACCTCCATGTGCTACAAATGCATCTGGTATTAACAGGATTTATCCAAGGACGTCCGAATATAGACAAACTAGGTTTTCCACATTAAAAGTCACTTCATCGCCATAGACATTCACAAATCTCAGGAAAGCTTTTATTGTTTAGATACTATCAACCTACTACATGAAGTCCCAACAAAAGATTTTTTAGGTCATCTATATCCTAGGGCCGTCCTCTGATGTCACCTTTATAGTAAAATAAGCGACTGAAATGTTCCTAAACACCAATAACAACATCCGAATTTGTACTTATAACCTAGGAAGGCCTCCGAAGTCTTCTATTTGGTAGTAGTTGGTCTCTGATATCATCCTTAAACCGAAAAATCCATCTTAGGTCGTCTGATTCGTAACGAAAGTCGTATCCGAACAATTCTACGGCCTCATGTCACCTCTCCCAGGAATTCTAGGGTCTTGTGCCTATTAACATAAGAACTGTAGTCCTACGTAGGCATCTTAAATATTTCGTTTATTAAATGAGCCCTCCATGGAGTTTTGTTTGGTAGCAGATTCTATAGGAAGACTTTTTATGGTCTCTGTGATCTTCCTGCACTTATATTTAAGATAATAAGAGCCTAGAGGTCCTACGTAGGAATCTAAGATATTTGGTTTATTAAATGAGCCCTTCATGGTGTTTTGCTTGGTAGCAGATGGTATAGGAAGACTTTTTATGGTCTCTGTGATCTTCCTGCACTTATATTTAAATAATGAGCGGCTAGAGGTGGTGAAGATGCATCTGATATTAAGGCCTATATCCTCCACCAGAAGGCTTCTTATGTTTTATGTATCCTACTTGAAACCTATACTAACATAAGAGATCTGAGATCTTCCTAAAGCTCGGCAAAGAGCTCTCAAATCGTATTTGTAAACTAGGGCTTCCTTAGTTTGAGGTCCTTTATTTGGCAATAGTTGGTCTCAGAGATCCTTCTAAAACCGATGAAGCCGTGTTATGTCGCCTTTATACTAACGGAAGTCGTATAAGGACTCAAGGCTATTTACTTTTCCGATTTAAGAAAATGGTCGTCCGATGCTAATAGGATCAACAATTGCATCTGATAGCTTCTGTACAGTGTCCCGGGGTTTCGGAGATTTTTCTATCTGTGAAAAAAGCCTCTTAGGGCGTCTTTATAGCCTCTACTCGTTATCGACGATCTCAGATATCGTATGTTAACGTACTGAATGTAACAGAAGGTCATCTGTTATTAACAGGACATCCTCTGTTACCAACTAGAAGCATCTGCTAGGCTTATAAGGAGTTTATCCTCCACCAGAAGGCTTCTTATATATTCTGTATCCTACTTGAAACCCTGAGGTCCATTCTATACCAAAATAAGAGGTCTGAGATCTTCCTAAAGCTAATCAAAGAGCTCTCTTATCGTATTTGTAAACTAAGGAGGCACTTTGAGGCCTTATATTTGGCAAAAGTTGGTCTCTGAGATTCTTCTTAAACCGGTGAAGCAGGGTTATGTCGTTTATATACTAACGAAAGTAGTATTAGGACTCAAAGCTATTTTCGATTTAAAAAAGGTCGTCTGATACTTATAGGATCAACAATTGCATCTGATAGCTTCTGTACAGTGTCCCGAGGTTTCGGAGATTTTTCTATCTTTGAAAAAGGCCTCTTAGGGCTTCTTTATAGCCTCTAGTCGTTATCGAAGACGATCAGATATCTCATGTTAACATACTGAAGGTAACATAAGGTCCTCTGTTATTAACAGAACATCCTCTGTTATTAACAGAACATTCTCTGTTGTTAACATAACATCCTCCGTTACCAACTAGAAGCATCTCTTAGACTTAGAAGGATTTTTTAGTCCCAGTGATTTCATTTGGGTGCTTCTGTACTGTGTCCCAGGTTCTCTGAGGGTTTTTATATGGACTAAGGTCATTGAGGATGGTCTCAGAGATCTTAGTTTACCGTACTGAAATCTGTAAAATTTATGTGTTGCTCTTCAATATCTCCCGAATTGGACGACATCTTCCCAACAGAAGATCTTTGAAGACTTAACTCTGATCTTAAAACTCTCCAAGGACCAAATCTTAAGAAAATACAAAAATTCCAAACGACGTATTTGAACATGCTGACAATTCGCAAATAGTTAAAAAATTCTGTCTAAAATATTATGAGCATCGAAATTTTGCAAGCGATAATGATGACTTCGGAGGCTAAAAGAAACTTTTGAGGTTATCGATATGACTGCCGAAGACCTCTGATTGTAGCGGAAGTATTCGAAAAAAAATTTCAGAGGTTCTTGTCAAGTTACTCCTTTCTGAACAACTTATACCTCATTCACACCGTTCAGACCTTGCAAAATCTTCATCACAGAAGATCTGTGAAGGCTAGCCTGAGATCTAAAGACACAAATACAAAATATTGGCAATAGAAGACCACTGATAACAGCAGACTTCGATAAAATCCCTCGAAGATCTCTTGTCCAGTCTCTCCTTCATGTACATCTTATTTCCCCCTCCCACAACCACTAACAGAACGTTCTCTGCTACTAACAGAAGGTTCACTGTTGTTGGCAACATGTTCTCTGTTACTAACAGAAGCTTCTCTGTTACGAAATAGTTTTCTAGTTCCTGCGGAATGCTTCTAATGACTTCTGCATAGAGAGCTAGGGAATCTGCAGACATTTCTGAGATTTTTGATATAATATGATTATATCGGAAGGCTTCAAAGAATTTCTCAGAGGTTTTTGTCAGCTTTCTCCTTTCTCTACTACTTTTTCCTACTTCATCAAACCGTTCGAACCTTGCAAAATATTCATCACAGAAGATCTGTGAAGGCTAGCCTGAGATCTAAAGACACAAATACAAAATATTGGCAATAGAAGACCACTGATAACAGCAGGCTTCGATAAATCCCTCGAAGATCTATTGTCCAGTCTTTCCTTCCCGTACAACGTATCTGATTATATCGGAAAGCTTTAAAGAATTTCTCAGAGGTTCTTGCCAGGTTTCTCCTTTCTGTACAGCTTATTCCTCCTTCATCAAACCGTTCGAACGTTGCAAAATCTTCAACAGAAGATCCACAGACTAATCTTAATAAGAAAGACATCTGCTATTATCAGTAGAAGGCCTCTGATAATAGCAGATGGCTTCGATTAAATCTCTTATCCAATCTCTCTCTTTCTGTAAATCTTATTTCGCCTTCTCTCAAAACCTTCCAAACATGGCAAAATCTCCGAACAAACAAAAAATTATATAGGCCTTCAATTACTTTCGCACAAAAATTTCGAAGCCGAACAAAAAAATTAATTTATTCCGCACTACAAAAATAGGAGAAGATCCAATAAAAAAAATACCTTTTACCCAAATTCTGTGCGTGGAATATTAAAGAAAGAAGCAACCACGCTTAACTGTCACTTCAAATGAAACGTAATTGTGGGAAGACAAGAAAAAAGAAACATTGATAGCTGATCGGAGGTGGTGCCATCTTCACCCACCCACAATCAACAACATTCAACCGACCGCAAATCGATTGAAAATGGCAAACGGCAAACAAATTCAAAATTATTCAGGCAAATTAAAAACCTGGTTAAATGCGCGACTATCAATCATTTAGGCGAATACCAGAAATCGATTCAGTTTAAAGTGAAGTTTTTTTTATTACGAATTTGGCCCAAATAAAAATCGAAATTGTAACAACAGACGACATGTATAATTTTTTTTGCATTCCATTCAGTTCGATGGGTATTTTATTTTCCTCTCATTTTGTTGCTGTTGTTGTTCCTCCAATTGACTACCAAAAATGTTATGTGTCTGCTATTTTTATTTCTGTTTCAGTTTTTATGGCTCCACGAGCTCCGATTCACCATTGACCTTAAAATCATATATCACATCACGCAATTGCAATGGGAGATGCGGAGATGACAACGACAAAACAACCGTTTTTATTTCAGGTTTCCCCATTTTTTTCATGTTCTCGCATGACTTGCTCCCTAAAGGAAACAAGTTTTGTCGGATAGTTGTTGTTGGGTTTTTTCCTGTCCAGCACCAGCAGCCTGTATGCCGTGTATCCATTTTGTGACTTGATTCAGTTTTGATTCCTGAAACGGAATTTCTTTCCTGTTGGATGGTGTCATCATTTTTTCTGGTCTTTGTAGTCTTCGGGTTGTTTTTCTACTTTGTTGTTGTTGTCGTCATTATGGCGATAAACAGGTCATAAATATATATGACTATGTGCGTAGTTTTACATTTTTTTTAATATTATATACGAGGTTCGGTTCGGAATTAGGTGGCAGGATCAAAACTTGTTAAAGTAAGACATGCATTATGAAGAGAAGACTTCGGGAAATTTTTCTTTTGCTCAGACGGTTATCTGTTACCAACATATGGTACTCTGTTATTAACAGAAGGTCCTCTGTTATTAGCAGAAGGTTCTCTGTTACTAATAAATGGTTCTCTAGGGTTTCTGTATGGTCAGTTTTGCAAAAAAAATGCTCTGTTACTCACAGAAGATTCTCGGTAAGGTTCTCTGTAACTAACAGAAGGTTCTCTGTTACTAACAGAAGGTTCTCTATTACGAACAGAAGGTTCTCTGTTACCAACAGATGATTCCATGCTACTAACACTAGGTTCTGTGCTTTTAACAGGTGGTTCTCGGTTACTGACAGAAGGTTCTCTGTTACTAACAGCAGGTTCTCTGTTACTGCCAGAAGGTTCTATGTTGCTAATAAAAGGTTTTCTGTTACTAACAGTAGGTTCTCTGTTACCAACAGATGATTCTATGTTACAAACAGTAGGTTCTCTGTTCTCTCTTTTAACATGTGGTTCTTTTGTTACTAACAGGAGATTCTCCATTGCTAACAGAAATTTCTCTGTTACTGCCAGAAGGTTCTCTGTTACCAACAGATGATTCCATGTTACTAACACTAGGTTCTGTGCTTTTAACAGGTGGTTCTCGTTTACTGACAGAAGGTTCTCTGTTACTGCCAGAAGGTTCTATGTTGCTAACAAAAGGTTTTCTTTTACTTACAGTAGGTTCTCTGTTACTAACAGGAGGTTCTGTATTACCAACAGAAGGTTCTCTGTTAACAACAGATGATTCTATGTTACTAACAAAAGGTTCTCTGTTACTAACAGAAGTTTCTCTGTTACTAACAGAAAGTTCTCTGTTACTAACAGAAGTTTCTCTGTTACTTACAGAAGATTCTCTGTTACTAACAGAAGGTTCTCTATTAGTAACAGAATACATATGCCATTGACAGGTGAGCTCTGTTTATAATATAAGGCTTATATTTAGTGTTTAGATCCAGCGAATACATCAGAGAACTTCGGTGAAGTATCAGAGGATCTTTGAGGTGTGTGTGTATGGATTTTAGGGTCTTTTAGATTTTCCTTGCCTCTAAAACATAC